>NC_039269.1:19603909-19743909 GCF_003368295.1 Carassius auratus | reverse complement strand
TTTGAGGGTCATGTTAAACATGTCATGTCAAGGTTTTGTGACCCTGGACACCTCAGGGTGATCATGCTACAGGCTTTATACATTTGTCTGGCAAGTGACTGCTGTGATGTTTGTATGACATGGAGGTTACAGAACTTGTCAGTTCTAAAACATGAACCTGTGAAGATAAACATCTGTCATGCTTATGGGATAAACAATATTACTTTTTTCAGGTAATTTAGTAGTGAAGGAAGGTGTCAAACTTTCATATTGTATAAAAACAAACTAAAAATTAAACCAACAGTGTATAAAATATAGTATCAAAAAATAAGTTAATTAAAAAAGTTAAAAAGATTAATTATAAATAACTTTTTACAATGAATCTATTATCAGTTTGAAATACATTGAATTAATTATCTTTCAATCAATTTCTCTTTTATTTTAAGGACCTAGTTTTCCTTATGTATTAATTTGAAGATAAACATAGTTTATTAGACGTATCTAATATTTCTTGCTGCAAAAACTTTGGAATTATGCCCAAGATAACTAATTTAATATGAGCTGTTTTGTTATTATTGTTCTCCCAAAATTTGCAATGTCTGTAGCAATAAATGATAAATAAATAAGCATACAAAAGACTATATATTTATAACTACGCTGCCATTCAAAATGGGTCTGGAAAGATTTTGAATGTTTTTTTATTATTATTTAGTTTCTTATGCTCATCAAGGCTGTATCTATTTGATCAAAAATACTGAAATTGTTTTTTGAAAGAATATTGTCATTTAAAATAGCAGTTTTCCATTTTAATTTACTTTAAAATATAATTTATTTCTGTGAAGCAGAGCTGATTTTTCAGCATCATTACTCCAGTCTTCAGTGTCACATGACACTGTCAGGTAAGTACATTTTTTTCTTTCTTTTTTTCAGTATTTTTAAATGGACAGAAACTGATAGTAAAGACTTATATTGTTAGAAAAGTTCTTTTTAACTTTTTATTCATCAAATAATTATCACAGGTTCCAAGAAAATATTAAGCAGCTCAACACTTTCAACAGTGATAATAAATTAGCACATTAGAATAATTTTTTAAAGAATCATGTGGCACTAAAACCTGGCTGAAGAAAATTATATATATATATTAAATTATATAAGTATATTAAAATAGGTAACCAATTTTAGAAATTGCAATAATATTTCTCAATATTAAAATTTTTTCAGTATTTTTGATCAAATAAATACCACCTTGATGAGCATAAGACACATCCATAAAAAAAATTATTTAGTTTATTTGATAAAACGGTTAACTATATACAAAAGAAAACAATACTGGAATTGTACCTCTGATGCTTTAAAAAAAGGCAGTGGGACATGTGGAAAGGACCTATGTTTAATTTGCAAGAATGAAATCCTAGCCTACTAATTTCCTCTAGAAGTTGAAAGTGGTTCCTGTATTGCTTATATAAATGTTGACCATTCACTGCAGCTTCCGTTTGGGACCATGTGCACACGGGCCGTTGTGTACATTTCAGTGTGGGTGTGTTTTCTTGAGTGCCTTTGTATCTATAGCGGTGCTGAGTTGTCAGAATCGTGGTGGGAGGCCGCTGTGAGTGATCTGTTGGGTAGCTGAGTGCTCTCCGACTGCTTTTGTAATTATAATGCGTTTTGTGTCGATTCCCGTCATACTGCATTCCCTCCCCTTTGTCTCTGCGAAAGCCTCTTGACAGAGTTCATATCCATTATGAAAATATCATAAGCTTCTCCTCGGCCCACACAAAGCTTCTCGACAGAGTCCCGCCGTCTCACTCATGCTGTGGAAATCTTCATCTTCTAAAGTGCGGGAAATCAAAGAACGGACGTTTTCCTTCGTGACTGTCATTCAGTGGCTCTGTTCACAATGGCCTCATTCAGGAAAGGCCTCCGACTAAACAGTGCCAAACTAAATTAGAGAGAGAAAAGTGTGAGGGAGAGAGATAGAGGGCTACCGGTCACTAGAGCTACTGGTCCGTCGCCAACTGTCCCGAGCGTCTACCTCCCAGAGAGAGCTGACACACTGAATAACCCCGAGGGAGGCTGCCGTCACCCGGGGAACAGCGGAGTCTACAGGCAGAGACACAGACGATGGGCTTGAGGGGTTTGGATGAATCGTCCGTTGTTGTGGGCAGCAGGCGGTGATTCGTGGTCACAGCAGACTGTGAACGAAGCCAAAAAGGTGTAGACAAAACAGAGAATAAAAGACGTTCTTTGATGTTTTTGTGTAAAATAATTTAACTATAGAAAAAGAATGCAAGTAACTTTTTTTTAGCTGGCATGTGTGCAAAAATGGGTTGGCATGCTTATAGAGATATCTTTATCGAAAGATAATGATTTTTTTAGGTTGCTTTTAATACTTGATAGTTTGATAAATCCCTACCCAGCAGTGATCTCTAGGCCTTTACTGCCCCTCAGTGGTATTTTCACATTTGTACAGCAGAGGGCGCCCTTTGTCAAGGACTCCTACTCTATTTCACAGCTTGATTAATAATGTGTAATGTGAATCTTGATACTGACGTTTTATTTACTTTCCTGCCAGCATTATGCTAGTGTCACACTGACATGATTTAACAGGCCCTTTTGTGTGTGAAATTTTTTGTGGCAGTAATACAGTGCTTTGGAATCACTGTCCTTCCTATATTTTACTCAAAATTGGGCTTTCCTCATCCACTCGATTTCATTTGTAGAAAAGAGATGCTTTTAAATTCACAACTAGAAGTTCCCTCAGTTCATTCTGACCATCGGCGGAAATTATTCATTTTGATTTAGTAGTTTGATTTGAGTAAGTTCTGTTAACACACTTTGATTAGGCCTAATTATTTCTAAAAATGCATTTATAGCATTTTCTTTAAATACCTAACCTAACAGATCTTTGGCAAGAAAGATGCACACTACACAATTATTCAAAAGATTCAATTAGAAAAATATGAATATAGAAAGCATTCATTAAATTGAGACAATAAAGACGTTAAGGATGTTACTGTACAAAATATTTTTTCAAATAAATTCTTAAAGTTAGAATTTTTTCATTACAGGAATAAATAATTTTTTTTAAATCTATTGGAATATAAATGTATTATTATTATTATTTTTTTAATTATCTATATAAAAATAAAAATGCACACAATGAATGGTGATTGTAGAAAGCAAAAGCCGAATCCCAGATATTTTGGGCGATTTAGAAATCCCAGCTGGCAACAACATTAAGTGGTCCACCAGGAAAAAATAAAACAATAAAATGGTACGAAGTGTATAATATCCCTCCTTACAGGTAACTGTGCGTAAGTTATTTGCAGGTTGATTTCTCCGAACGCAGCTGCGGATCTGTGACAGTCAAAATATTGCTCTGTTTGTTTAATCTTAACCAGACTGGCACAACCAATGGCATCCATCTGGGGCGGGACTATCTGTTTGGTTAGCCAATGGCAGACGGAGAAAATAATTTAGTTGTTTTTGGTGACACAAGTTACACACTTCAGGTTTAAGTATACCTCTGCTATAAGATGAAAATCACTTTCCATTGCAGGTCCTCTCCTCATGGGCTCAACCTTCCTACAATATGTTTCTCAGCCCTATCATAAACACGTGATAACACCAGGCCTTTGGAGAGCGTGTGCCCACTTGACCTCACTGCAGGGACGGCCAAGTGATGTTTACTTTTACTTCACACTCATAGTGTTTATATAAATCAAAACACCGCAGGTACAGTTGCTGGGCGGGAGGTTTCAGATTAAAGCATTAGCACAGACACACACCCAACAATATAAAAAATAAAATAAAATGACCTAATGCTTTCCCACCCACAACACCCTTTTTAATCCACACCAGCCCGACTCGCACGCTGTTATTGTACCTCAGACTGGCCTCAGACAGTGTAATGAAATCTTTTTAAGATCCTTGTAGGATCAGAAGTGAAATGGTTAAATGGTTCTCTGGCTAAGACGGTTGTTTTTACATAGCTGAGTTGAACAGAAGAGTGCTCATTGTTAGGAAACTTAAACCATTGGCATGGCATGACAGGTTCATTCGGTCTCTCTCTCTGTGTCTCTCGCTCACTTTCTGTCTCTCTCTGGCTGTGTCATGAGTCTTAGAGCGCTCCTAAATAGCAACAAGTAAGCATGTGGCCAGAACGGGCTGCAGAAACTCTCAACAGGACATGAGGATAGAGAGAGAGAGGGTTAGAGGGGGAGTGAAAGAGGACTGAAGCCGTCCCCTCCTCAACACACTCGCAATGTTGAGTGCTTTATACTTCATACGAAGCTTCTTTAAGGTAAGAGTGCTTTAGCTTGTTTCATAGCTCTGTGTTGGTTACAGACTGTCGGAACAGATTAACATCACACTGTCATTGTTGTTAGTTATGGCATTCGGTTAATTTTCATTTGAAGCTGTTCTTAATAGGTTATCTTGCAACTTTGCTTCTTGGAAAGAGGACAGCCTTGAGTTCAAAGGAACATTTTTGACATATTTGCTTTGGTGGAAGATATGCTTTAGAAGTTTTAGATTAAAAATGTCATAGCAGATAATATATGCATGTCAGGATCTGATACATTTGCGTTTATTCATTGCAATGATATTAAGTTTGCACTTTTTGGATTATTGATTCTTTTAGTATCAAACAAAGATGTTTTGTGTGCGTGTGTGTGTGTGTGTCAAATGTCTGACAAATTTCCTATAATGGTAGTTTGGTTGTATCCTTTGGCTTGTTTCTTGAGATCACATATGTCTTTGATTAAATGAAGGACGGCTAGATCACCGCCTGGACTTTCTCCCACTGAGTCAGTGAAGCTTCACCAACGGCTGCTTTAGTGTGTGTGAGTGGACTCGCGCAGTTAGGAGGCAGTATTGGCAGTGTCTTCAGTGTTGCCATGGATTTGGGGAGGTGCTGGTTTAAGAAAATGGTTTTCAGGGGCACAACAAGGCAAGTAGTATTTCAGCTTGAGGAGGTTCAAACTTAACTTATATAAGAGAGAGAGCAAGAGTGTCCAGCCAGCTGAATTTACAGTTATTGTCACTGCCGAGGTGGAAGCCTTTTGACATGCTGCCATCGGCCTCCAGTGAGTCACTGTGTGCGGAAAACTTTGGTCACTTGCAATGTTCCTTTTTTAAAATACACATTCATCCATACAAAATTCTACAAAAATCTAAAGAAATATGTGCCAAGACATGTACTGTATGTTTGGTCACACTTTATTTTAAGGTCCAATTCTAGCTATTAACAAACCATTAACTATGACTTTTGGCTCAATAAACTCCCAATTTGCTGCATATTAATAGTTAGCAATGTAGTTGTTAAGTTTAGGTATTGGGTAGGATTAGGAATGTAGAATGTGGTTATGTAGAATATGTGCATTATATTTAATAAACAGCCAATATGTTAATAATAGACATGCTAATAAGCAACTAGTTAATAGTGAGAATTGGTCCCTATACTAAAGTGTTACTAACATTTTAGAATAGGGACCAAGTCTACAAATTCAGTTTGGAGCCACAATATGAAAAATGTGCTGAATTCAATGTATAAATGCCATTGCATTTGTTTTACAGAGTTTGAAACATACTTTGCAAAATATTTTACAAAAACTTTAAATACTAAAACATGGACTCGTAAGCAATTCTCTTAAAATAAATAAATCTTAAAACAAATATTTAAATGAATGAATTTTTTTCATTGTTTGGAATTGCATTGGATGCAGTTATGGATGTCTAACATTTTGGAATAAAATTACAGACTCCTTACATTCGTTGCTAGCATTTTATGTATCCTAAATCCACATGATTACTAAACACTTACTAAATAAATTATTGTCACAATTTAGAATTTTGGCATCAATCAATCAATAAATCAATCAACCAATCAGTCAGTAGACAGAAAAATGACAATATTGACAATATTCCGTTTACAAGTGATATTTATTTATTATTTTTTCTTTTTCTTCAAATCATAATTCTTATTTTAACTTTTATCTTAATTGTGATTTAGATACCATTCAAAATGACTTGACTTGACATTTGGAAAACATTCCATTCAAAAATGAAAATTCTTTAAAAAAAAAAAAAGTCATTTACTCACCTCTATGATGTTGCAAACATGTATGACCTTCTTACTTCTGGTGAACACAATAGATATTTAGAGTTTTCTGAAAAATGTCTCAGTGTTTTCTCCATACAATAGAAGTCAAATTGTAATGAAAACTGTTTGGCTACCAACATTTTGCAAAATATCTTTCTTTGTGTTTCACAGAAGAAAGAACGTCATACAGGTTTGGAGCGAAATGACAGTGAAGAAATGATGAAAGATCAATCCCTTTAAGTGTTTAAATATTTCTTGGAGCCACTGTATATCATGTCTATTTCTTAAACTGCTAGAAAAGCAAACAAAGCTGGTTTCAAGGAATGTTGAAATGTGCCATGTACAGTAGATCTAGCCATCTGACCCACAGGCCATACACTTACAGATGCATTCCCAGATAGCAAAATACCTGAGCCCCAGATCAGGCCCACACCTCACTCCTTCATTTTGGCACTTGGGTGGTCCACTCCTGTTTGCCAGATTTGGCCCACAAGCAAGCCATAAGAAGGCCCAGTGTCAGTCATGAATAAACCAAATAAAGCAGACCTGGTTTAAATCTGGGCCACATTGATTTTAATTCTGGCCCAGATCCAACACCTTTCCTCAGCCCACATACTGTGAAGAATGATATGACATTTTGGAGGGCCACTCCTGTTTGCCAGATTTGGGCCACAAGCAAGCCATAGGAAGGCCGCATTTGGTTTACAACCTGATTAGCCTTTGTCGATAATGCCACATTATTACCAAAGTTGGCAAAGATTGGCACTATTTGGGCCATAATCACTGTTTACCACATGGACCACTTTAGGTTCACATTCAGAATACACATTGCCGTCAACACAACAACTTTACCTACAGAGGCCCACATGTTATTAGATACATTTGAGTCATTTTTGCTGTTTTACATCTGTTTACCACTTCATGCTTTTATCCATTTTGCCCTGGTCATAAGAAGGCCACAGTGCCATATCATTGCCTTAAGTGCTCTCTGGGTTGTAATAAAATATGTGTGTCCCGAAGCAGGACTGCAGTTGCAGCTCAGTTTAAGCGCAGTGCCGTGTGTCTTACTCAGCTCTTCCAGCAGCCTCATCTGTGATGTAAGAACCTCTCGTCGAGGGGCATTGTCAAATCGCCCATATGCCATGCACAGCATGAGTCAGATTATGGTTGTGAATTTATGCATCTCCACAGCCTGGCTCTCTCTGAAAGAGATTCTTATTCTTGTCTTTTTTGCATGGGAATGTAGGCAGTTTATACATGTGCTCAGTTCAGCCATAATTTTGTCGACATAAGCAATCAACAGCTTAATCAATCAGTTGTCAAACTTCATGCTATGAACATAAACTGCCTTGACTTTTGGCCTTTTATTTCTCTATGCCACCAGCTGAAACTAAAGCCGTGAAACAGCACTTTTCCCAAACAATACCGTTTTCAAGGGAAGAGCAATGTGACAGAGGATCCGTCTCAATCTGCTCTACCACCAGGAATAACAGTGATCAGGTTGCACATGAATGGGAGTTGTTTTTCCCATCTGTGTTTTCTTGGGGCAGTTTGATTATCCGGTTTCTCTTTGAATCACAGTATTTTGGCATGTCAGAGCTAAACATGAGTGAAGGTATGGGTGTGGATACATGTGTTAGCACGCATGTTGTTGTTAGGGACTGATAGAAGTGTGTGTGTGTGTGTGTGTTTGTGTGTGCTCCAGGCCCCCAATCCTTCTGATACACAGGTTTGAGAATGCCGATTACATACCACACTCAGTTACTCAATACATCGGCTTCTATTACATTTGGCCTGACAGGGAAATAGACGGACAAAATAATTTAAGAAAAAACAGTGGAACAGTGCAAGACTTATGTGCTTCATTAAGCAAAACATTTAGTGAAATTTGAGTCTTGTGGCATGTGACAAGGAAACTCAAAAGAAGTGTCTTTTAATTCAAGCAGACAACATACCAAAAGATTTTACGTAGCATTTTTCAGTAGCTTATGTGGCCTTTCCAAACAATCTGGTTTATAGTATGACATGACAGCAAGAACTTATTGTGAACATACGAAGAAAAGTCACAGCTTAGGATTTTGTTATGTAAAGCCCTAATGGCGTTTAATTGTCCCACAATGATGAATTTTCTGTATCTTCCTGCATTCTCATAATGTTTATAATAGATGTGGACAGATTTTCTATTTCCCCAGAGAAGAGACAAGACAAGACCATTCAGACACAGAGAATGAGTGCGATTAGCAGGACAGGAATGTAAACCTACTCCAAGAGGCTACGAGTTACCTAGTGTGAAGTAGAGGCGTTGTAGCCCCCCGTCCCGGACCCCAGCCTGTGCTTTTCTTAATAGATGGTCCACGATATTTGTCCATAAGATCTCTGTGGTCATTTTAAACATTACCTCTATAGCTTAGTCAGATTTTACATACATATATACAGTAATTGGATGATTTAAAACAAGTATTGTGTGAAATCTGTTCAGTGGTTCTTGAGATCGTAGGTCATACACTCAGAAAAACGGCACAAAGCTGTCACTTTAGGTACTAAAATGTACTTTAAAATACTATTATATATATTTAAGGTACTAATATTTACCATTTAGTGGTAAGAAGGTACAAAGTTGTATCTGTTATACCTGTGTTTTGTTTTGCATACAGTATTTAGCATTTAGCAATGGTTCAATGGATGTGTTGTTGTGTGCAAGTTATGTCCCTTGTGTTTTGGCGATTGTGACTGTTTAGATTATGCAACCACTGATAAAGTATATATCATTCTGTTTGGTAAACAAACTTCTGCCGATTAGAATGGACGAGAGAGATTAGGGAGCCGTGGCATGAGTTTACAGGGCAAAGGCTGTTTCCCTGTGCATTTTTCTTCTGTGTCTCTTTGAGAGTTATCAGAGCAGGGCTTTAAATTCTGTCTCTCAGCAGGGGAGCATTGCATAAGATGCTCATCACCTCATTAGGAGCAAGAAACCACTTGTTATTTGGTCCGCTGATTCAACACGCAGTGGCCTTTATCTGGGATCCCTAATAGTTTAGAGAAATTGCGGGGATGAGGGTGTATTTAACCGCTCGTGCTTCAGTGCATCATGAGGGATTTCAGATAATATGATAATCAGATTTGGAAAGGAATAAACAGACTGGGAGATTACGTTCCGCTTTTAGACCCCTATGAGAAAAGTCTGACTTAAGGTAAATCAAATGAAAAGCATTGGTTGTAAATCACATGGTCTTCATGCATAGTGAACTCTACAAAAAAAAATAAAAAAGTGATATAAGTAATTTTAACATGTTTTGTGGTTGTCAAAATGCAAGCAGAGTTGAAAATGGCCGATCTCAGAAAAACAACATTCCTTAAGTCTCTGTTTTTTTGTTGTCACTGAAATCTCTGAATTAGATTGATCTCAACAGTAGCACTGACCTTCACTCTCTGTCAGACAGTGTGCACATCTTCTGAAAATGTATGCTTAGTATGCAAGTCTGCACGTACACATTTTATAAACTTGTCAAATAAATTTCAATTCAATTCAATTCAATTCAAAGTGTGATGTGCATGAGACTGATCTGATTTATGGAGCCAGTGTGTTGCATGCTGCTTCCGCAGGTCTTCATTCAGTAGATCAAGCTGAATTATATGCTTACTAATGATAAGAGTGTAAATGTGCAGTTGAAAAGCCTCAAATGCTCTACAATCTGATCTAGACTTATGATTTAGAGTGCCGATCATGTTTATAATACTTTGGCAATGAAATAAGGAGCCTCATACCTGCAGATCCTGCACTTTAAAGCTAAATATGCAATGATAGAAGATATAACCTTATGCAAATAAACAAATATAGTTCACTTGACTTAATTTGATTGTTTAATTGCGGGTCTAAGATGTTAACCAATGCAAATACAGTCTCAAGGCTGTTGGATCCAGTGTTTTTGAATGAATGAGTGTTTTTAAAACATTAAGAAGGATATTGTATGAAATAGCATGGCCTGTGGTGTTTTTGGAGAGAGCTTTGTTTATAGCTGTTTGTCTGATCTGAAGTCAGCTGATTTAGTTGGCACAGGGAAGATCTCAGTTGTGTGTGCACCTGCTCTAAATCACCACAACCACTTCTTATGCACAGCAGTGCTCATGAAGGCTCCACTAAACTTGGAAAACTAAAGCTATTAAATATATCCACTGGGTTTTATTTCAGATGCATTTCAGCTAAAATTATTTCTAAAGCAAACATTTATGCAAAGACATCTTACTATTTGACTATTACTTCAAATCCCGTGTGATGAGATCTGATGAGAGAGCTGGTAGAAGGTATGGTCTTAGATGACCTCATCATTATACATAAAGTCTCACATACAGTGCTGTGAAAAGGCTTTTACCCCCTCCTTTTTTATTTATTTTTAAAATATATTTGTCATGCTTTAAAATAAATTGATCATTAAACAAATTTTAATATTACACAAAGATAATGCAAGTATTTACAAAATGCAAGTTTTTAAATGATAATTTCATTTATTAAGGGATAAAAGCTGTCCAAACCTACCTGGCCCTACGTGAAAAAGTAATTGCCCCCTACTGTTAAATCATGGAAGAACTGTGATTTAGCACATTATTTTAGAAAGCTGAGTTATATTTCACTAGCCACACCCAGACCTGTTGAATCAAGAAATCACTTAAATAGAACCTGTCTGACAAAGTGAAGCATGCTTAAAGAGCAACACATTATGCTGCGATCTAAAAAAAATAAAAGAACAGCTGAGAAACAAAATTATTGACATGTATCAGTCTGGAAAATGTTCTAAAGCCATTTCTAAGGCTTTGGGACTCCAGCGAACCATGGTCAGAGCCATTATCCACAAATGGAGAAAACTTAGAACAGTGTTAAACCTCCCCAGGAGTGGCTGCTCTACCAAAAATTACTCCAAGAGTGCAACAAAAACTCATCCAGGAGGACATAAAAGAACTTCTAAAGAACTGCAGGCCTCACTTGCCTCGATTAAGGACAGTGTTCATGATTCAACAATAAGAAAGAGAATACGCAAAAACGGCATCCATGGGAGATTTCCAAGGCAAAAACCAATGCTGACCAAAAAGAACACAAAGGCTCGTCTCACATTTGCCAAAGAATATCTCTGAATATATATCTTACATCTGGCATAAAACCAAAACAGCATTTCATAAAAAGAACATTATACAAACAGTCAAACATGATGGTAGTAGTGTGATGGTCTGGGGCTGCTTTGGAGCTTCAGGACCTGGATGACTTGCCATAATTGATGGAACCATGATTTCTGAACTTTATCAGATAATCCTGAGGAAGAATGTCCGGCCATCAGTTTGTGACCTCTAACTCAAGTGCACTTAGGTTATGCAGCAGGACAATGATCACAATCACACCAGCGAGTCCACCTCTAAATGTCTTTAAAAATAGTAAAAAAAAATAATAAAAAAATATATTAAGGTTTTGAAGTGGCCAAGTCAACGTCTGAAATCCTCCATTGTGACTTAATTAAAACAATTCTGCAAAGAAGAGTGGGCCAAATTCTTCCACAGCGATGAAAGTCTCATTGCCAGTTATCGAAAATGCTTGATTGCAATTGTTGCTTCAAGTGGTGGCACAACCAGTTATTAGATTTAGGGGCAAATTACTTCTTCACATAGTGCCATGCAGCTTTTTTTCTGTAATAAATCAAACCATGTTTTAAAAACTGCATTTTGTATTTACTTGCATTATCTTTGTGTAAAATAAAAGTTTTACATGAGGATATGAATCTTTTAAGTTTGACAAATATGAAAAAAAAGTGCAAAAACTACTACTACTACTAATAGCAGCCTTTCATGGTATTCAAGGATATCTTACAAAAAAAAGTCAGTAAAACACAATGTAAGATAAAGTAGACCTAGACCCAACAAGAACCAGACCCAACACTGACCCCTGTGGAACGCAGTGAGTATCTGAAACTGGTTCAGATTGAACAAACTGTATTTTAATCACTTTAAATACGATGAAAATCAAAGAAGTACAATACATGATAACACTGAATGACAGTGTCGAATGTGGCACTAATGTCTAAAAGAATACATTTGATGGATTTTATGTAGGGGTGCTCCGATCAAGATCGGCCGATCGTAAATGCGCATCTTGTCAGTAAAGCTTCTTGTTTACACAGAGCCGTTGTTAACTGAGAAGATGCGCAAATAAACGCTGAAAATGAACGTGGATTTGCGCAGCTTCTCAGTTAACAACAGCTCTGTGTAGTAACAGCTGCTCTATGTGAAATCACGCACCTGATGGAATTTACCGCTGATTAGAAAACCGGCTTTACTGACGAAATGCGCATAACGATCGGCCGATCGTGATCGGTGCAGCCCTAATTTGATGGCATATGACCTTCATTATGTTAGATCGGCTTCTGGTGCTCCTCGCCCTTAGAAATAAGAACAACCCTCATGTGGGGCACGTGTAACTTACCCAAAATTATCACCTATTCTGAAAATATTTAGTGGACAAATAATTTTCACTCAGAAATGGTAATAAACTTCAAAGTAACCAAGTAACGTTACATGTGAATTTTGAAGTAGACATCATTGCATGTGTGCAGATCATCAGAGAGGCCAACCACAGAGAGGTAAACACACACAAACACGTGTGTGTTTACCTCTCTGTGGTTGGCCTCTCTGATGGGATGAGCTCATGCTCACATTGGGATAGCAGCAGGATCCTGTGATTCCAGCACTTCAGTGTGGCAGCCTGATCTGATGCACCCTGTACCTCCTCCTGAACCACAGACACCTCCTGATTTTAAAACCACCTTCCCCTGAAATCAAACCACTGCTCCTGAATCATCAGTCCTCATAAATCTAAACTGAGGAGGTTTATAATGCCTGGAGAAAGACATTGTTAGCAATCTCAATGTCTTGGCTGATGGTTTTATTGTTGTATTCTAATGTACAATGTGTACATACTGTAAATAGATGCATAAATAAAACAATGACAAAGAGAGGATGTTGCTTCCAAAACTTTGTCAAAATGCACAGCCAGTTTTCCCCTTTAATAATTATTAAAACACTGTTACATTGACACATGACCTTAACACTGCATGTGCAAGAGTAAACAGTATGTTGATGTTTTATTTGCATGTAGTCAGGGTTAGAGGAAGCAGACACTCAGTCTGGACTGTTCCTGCACCCATGAGGAATGATGTAAGCAAAAGCACGCTGAGCTCACTGTGTATTCTCAGTGTATCTCATTAGTGAGCGCTCTCTCTCTCTCTCTCTTTTATAGTGTTGTTCCAGTGACTTTAAAGGGATACTCCACCCCAAAATTAAAATGTTGTCCTTAATCACTTAACCCCATGTCATTCCAAACCCGTAAAAGCTTTGTTTGTCTTCGCAACACAATTTAAGATATTTTGGATGAAAACCGGTAGGCTTGTTGCTGTCCCATTGCCTGCCAAGTAAAATACACTGTCAAGGTCCAGAAAAGTATGAAAGACATTGTCAGAATAGTACATCTGCCGTCAGCAAAAGGCTATACGAAACATCTAGCCAATACAGCAGATGGTGGTGCAGCTTTTTTTGGTCGGACTAAATGACAATAAAGACTTTTATAAAAGATTTGTTTTTCAAATAAATGCTGTTCTTTCAAACTTCCTATTCAACAGAGTATCCTGAGAAATGACATCATGTTTAACACAAAAATATTAAGTAGCACAAATGTTTTGACCGTTTATATAATAATACAGTAATATTCGTTAACCACTACTAATAAATGTTTTTGAACACAAAGTCAGCATATTACAATATTTTCTGAAAGATTATGACATGCGACACTAAAGACTGGTGTGATGGCTGCATAAAATTTTAGCTTTGACAAAATAAAAGCAGTAAAAATGTCACTAATCACAGACTTTTAAATAGTGGTGTATTTGATTGAGAATTTCTGTTGCTCAGTACTCTATATTGTGATCTATAAAAAGATTAGACATTATACTCAAGTAACAGAAAATGATGACTCACTATCAGAGTTGAGCATCTTTGCAAAATTGCTCAAGCTTGCTGTTGAATTTGTGAACTTTGTGGTTCAAAATTGGTGTGAGCTCTGGGATTTGCTCTGGGACTGCTTCAACTACATTCAGCTACATGGAGTACATTAATGTCTTTATTTTTTGAGAAATATTATTAGATGGCTTTTGCTGTAATTTTCAGATTCTTCATGTTTCTGAATGCTTTGCTGGAAGAGAACTTTACAGATCATTGGATATTCATGACCTATCATACCTGTACATCATATATTCATGAATTGTATGTAAGCTAGACAGTAACTATACTGTAGTTTTGTAAAAGTCCTTTTCGTTTTAATAGATCCTTTAGTTTTCTTTGATATACTTGGGGTCGAAAACTTTTTTGACATGAAGTAACTATAAATAAATGAATGTGAAAAATATACCAAAGTTCTGAAATTACCCCTATATATATTAAATTTTCTTGGTGAAAAAATATTAACCAAGCTGAAGGACTGTAAATATTTTTAACAGGCGTGACACCATGGAGTGGGTCAAGTGGCTATAAGTGTCATCAGAAGTCCCATGTACATGATCACGTGTGTTCTTTTTGGCTCTGTCTTTTCATTTTTACCTCATATGTCTACTGTATATACCGTATATTCATGCTTGAACACAAACCCAACCCTCCCATCGTCCTGTACAACCTACGACGTAGTGTTAAGATGTTAAGCCATTTAAAGAACTCAACTGTAATCAATTTGGCAAAACAAGCTCTGGTTCCTGAATGGGGTCAGATGACGTTGTGTTGTTGGCTGAGGCCAATGTGGACAGGTTTTATTCTTGGCTAATGCTGAACCCCTATGTGCTCTGTCACAGTTTGACACTGATATTTTGTTATTTGAGTATTTGGCTCTTACTGATCCCTGTATGTTTGCTCTAAGCTGGATGGAGGCACAAATGTCTTCTCTGGTGCAAGTTCCCATACCTTTCCACATCCTGCTGACTAGTGCTGCACGATTAATCGCATACGATTGTCATGCATGTCTAGTCAGTAAAGCTGGTTCTGTGATTAGTACTAAACATCCATTACCTGCTTTCAAATGGAGTGGCATTTACTATACAGAGCCATATTTTGCTGACAAGCTGCACAATACCACGTCATAATCGCAGATGAACCACATGTGGTTATGAACGCGATATTGCGTAGCTTGTCAGCAAACTACGGATCTGTGTAGTAAGTGCCGCTCCATTTGAAAGCAGGTGATGGACATTTAATGCTAATCACAGAACCGGCTTTACTGATGAGACACACATGACAATCACATGCGATTAATCGTGTAGCCCTACTATGAGTGGATCTCAAGGGGTCAAATCTTTTCCCCTTAAGCATGGTCCAGTTAGTCCCTAATGGTAGATTTTGTAACCACACTATCTGGCTACAAATGCCCTTTTCTCTATTGACTGCAATATATTGTGTTATTTACTGTATGTGCAGTCTGTTGTATTGCTGTAATTTACTTTTTATTAGCTTTTTTGGTCAGTAGTCAATTTTTGTTCCTCTGTTGCTTGTGCTAATAGGATGTTAATGGTTCATGGAATCTGTTGTGCTCTCATGTGTTCGTTACATTTTCATCTGTTCATCATCATGTACAATTTTGTTTGTGGGAAAAGGATTCCTTAAAACAAATGAGCTAATGGATCAGATGCTTCATATAAGCAAATGCTTTCTAAAGAGCCTTGATTTGTAGCTGTATGAAGCAGGACATGGTTAGGTGACACATTAGTTCCAGGTGTGAGGGGAAAGAGTTCAAGAGTAATTAAATGATTATCATACCTCTGTGGGTACCTTCACAAACATATGTTCTTCTTTAGAGTTAAATCGATTGCAGACAAAAAAAAGAAGACTCAACAAATTGAGTAAAATTTTTTTAATTGCCTCAGATGTCAGTTATAAACTGTTTACTTTAAGAAAAATAAAGTCCTCTTTGTTAAGAACAGCAAAATAACTTACATACTATCTTTGTCCTTTTAGGCCCCAGCTTTAGAGGATTCTGGAAGTGAGGCAGCCTGTCTGGATGATGGGGAGTCTCCGCGGGAGGAGCATGGAGAGCAACAGGACCACCAGGAATGGTGTGAGCCAGTTTCTGAAGCAGCACAGGACACAAAAGAGAAATATTTTGACACACACTCACTGTACAGTGACACTTTCTCTGGCTTGAGTCATGAAACTGAGGACTGCTGCAGGACACCGCTCAACTCTGTGGGTCATCTGGACTTACACTCATCTTCGGTTAGAAGGAGAGATCCCTCTTCTTCGAATCAGGCTGACAGTCTCAGTAGAACAGAGGACCGAGAACAATTGCAAAAGCAGACTGAAAATATGGGGATCATGTACATGGGAGTTGATGGCACTGGAATGTCTGAAGCTAAGGGTGCTCCGGAATGTGAGGAGGTTTTCGGCAATTTTCCAGCGGGACCTGGAGTTGATTCTTCTTCAAGGAATGACCAATCCTACATCGTAACACCCCTACTGGCCTTAGAGAACGCTGTAGAACCACAAGCACTCACTGAGCCATGTGCTAATGACTCATTATTGACCTTAACAGACTGTGATGGAGCCAAGTCTCAGTTTGCTGACACTTTTGAGGGAAGATCGAAATGGGATCAAATTAACAAAAATATCACAGACACTCAGTCAGGACACAATGAGCCACGGATACAGTTCATAACCTCAAGTGAGAAGAAATTACAGAAAAATGATATTGACAGTAGTAACACTGAAGTACAGTTGATTTCGAATGCATCTATTGCAAATCTTTCTGTATACGAGTCTGTATCAGTTGAGAAGCCTATTGAACAGGAATTTGAGGAGTCAACAAAACCCAGCCAACCACAGCCCTCAGTAGAGCACAGCCAATCACAACCCTCATTAGATCACAGCACATCACAGCCCTCTGTAGAGCACAGCCAATCACAGCCCTCAGTAGAGCACAGCCAATCACAACCCTCATTAGATCACAGAACATCACAGCCCTCTGTAGAGCACAGCCAATCACAGCCCCTAATAGAGCACAGCAAATCACAGGCGTCAACAGAACATAACCAAACACAGGATTCTGTAGAATGCAGCCAATCACGGAATTCAGCAGAACACAGCCAATCACAGTCCCCAACAGTAGACAGGCCATCACAAGGTTTTTTTGAACACAGCCAATCACAGAATTCAGTAGAACACAGGCAATTACTAGACTCAATAGAACACAGTCAGTCACAGGATTCAGTAGAATGTAGGCAATCACAGAATTTAGTAGAAGACAGCCAATCACAAGACTCAGTAGAACATAGTCACTTAAAAGATTTTGTAGAATGCAGTCAATCACTGTATTCAGTAGAACACAGGCACTCACAAGACTCAACAGAACACAGCCAGTCACAGAGTTCAGAAGACGTGCTATCCCAAAATTTCATCAAACAAAGCCAATCACAGACTCCAGTAGAACACACCAAATCACAGGATTCTGTAAAATGCAGTCAATCACAGAATTCAGTAGAACCCAACCAATCACAGGACTCAGTAGAATACAGCCAGTCACAGAGCTCAGTAGAAGACATGCTATCCCAAAATGTAATCAACAACAACAAATCACAAGACCCACTGGCCTCTCTACAATTCACCCAGTCACAGGATTCTGTAGAACTTAGCCCATCAAATGATTCTGTAGAATGCATCCAATCACAGGATTCATTAGAAAACAGTCAGTCACATACTACATCAGAACACACTCAGTTACAGTATTCTATAGAATGTAGCCAATCACAAAATTCCATACAAAACAGAAAATCACAGGATTTAACAGAGCAAAACCAATTACAGAACACCATAGTGTACAGCCAATCACAAACTCCAGTGGAACATGGCCAATCAAAAACTCCTTTGGAACACAGCCAATCACAAGCTTCAGTGGAACACAGCCAATCACAAACTTCAGTGGAACACAGCCAATCACAGCTTGATTCCATTAAGGCAAATTCTATGAACACCCGGTGGACTGTGACAGAGTACGACTCTGGTTTAATTTCAAACACAGCGGCTCTTTATGAAAAGGGACAATTAGAACAGGACTGTGTGGACGCATGCATAAATTGTGAAGTCAGTCAATCATTGAAAACATCTGGAAGGCTTTCATTATACGATAGTGACAGAGAACTCGATTTGAACTTTGAAAAGAATAACAGTCCAAATTTTAAAAAGCAGAATTTAAATGACACCCCACCTGTTGTTTCTGAATGCGAGTCTTTTGCAGCTGAGAGAGCTTTCTCAAATGTGCCTAATACAACTTCTGCTGGAGTGTCAGATTCCCTGAATCAGCATGTGATCAATGACCGGACCTCCGAACAATCAGATCTGCAGACCAGACCTCATTACGGTCAACAGAATTTCCCAGTTTTACAAATGCACACTGAAAAAAAGGATTACTCAGATAGTAGTTATCACATGGACAGTCATTGCTTAGAGGACATTGTTTCAGAGGAACATGAGCCTGAGGCAGATTTTTATGAAACTAGCATAATTAACTTTAACACACAGAGTAAATTCACTGAAGCACAAGTGTATGTTAAGAGTAAAACTTTTGAAACCAATGATGGTGACATTTTAGAAGGAACGATGAAGAATAGCAAAACACGTCACATTATTAAAGGGTACCAGAAAGAATGCACAATAGTTCCCTCGATAGAACAGTCAGTAATTTACTCTGATAGTTCGGGATGCATAGAATACACTAGGCCTAAGTCACCAAGTGTCGTGTGTCCTGACATTAAGACAGCTGAATCTGAAGGGTGTCCTGTAGACAGTCCTGTCGAATCTCTGGCTAGTCTGTTTGAGATTTCGGATGACAAATCTCAAGTTAGCCCCACAGATGTTTGCCTTGGGCTCAGTGATGGCCTTCATATGAACTGTAAACAAGTAGCACATCGCGTTATAGAATATAAAGAGACCTCCAAACAATTTAATCGACCTGACACCCTGTCTGACAAACAAGCAAGACAAAACAAGTCAGTTGAAACAATTGAGCCAGTTGTTGATATTTTGTCTAGTGCATGCACTGATCCTTTCACAAATACCCAATCCCCTTTTGATTATTCCCAGCTGAACAGTAGAAACAATGAATACAGCTCAGACACAAATAATAATATTAAAGCCATTCATTTTGAAGAGTGTGCCTCAGGTGAACAGATCTCTTTGCCTAATTCTTTGCAAAAATACAGCAGGTTTAGTATCAATGCTGGATCTTTAGTCTCAAAAGGTGGTGATCGCAAAGACAATGCCCTTCCTTTTCAGGCTACTCCCTTTAAAGTACCTGAAATGAAGTCTGCAATTGACAGAAAAGATAATGTTGCTAGACCCTCTGCATTCAACGGATTCAGCAGCCATAGAGATCCTATACTAAAGCAGCTCTGTGATTGCTGTGGTGGAAAGGAGTGCCAGCTGCACTCATCTGCAGTGGAAGGAGACCAGACAGCAGGAGGATTTCAGTTCAAGGGCACAGACGGCATCAGTCAGAGCAGATCTGCAGTGTTGCAAACCTCGAGTCCCTCACACACAGATGACAAATGCAACACACACGGAGAGGTTAATGCAGACTCTACAAACTGTGAATTTTCACATATTGGCCATTTGCTTGCACACAAACATCCGGAGCCCGTCCAAGAGAAAAACATATTACCACTGAGTGGCTCACTTAAGGTCGATGATACTTATTCATCGGAAAACATGGAGAGAAAGCTTGAAACTTTCACGGCTAGCTCTCCTGAAAGCACTGATTCAACACGTGAAACTTCTGATCCTCTTTGTAAGCGATCCTTGCAACTGTGCAACGCTGAGATCGAAGGCGCATTTGTTACATGTTGCCGTATTTTACCCATCACTAATTTAGAGGCCATTTTAGAGTCAGACCGTTCACCAGAGAGCTCATTTGTGATCGAAAATGGACTGGGGGAGCAACAGGAAGCAAGTCCATCATCAGAAGGTGGATTTAGTGAGGAATGGGGCTCTTGTGATGACATCACAAACCGCCCACATGCGAACATTTCTGCCATGTGTACAAAAGCCAACATAGCCACTGTCATGAATGAACAATATGCTGGAGAAACAATTAGCTCTTTATCAAATGGTTTTGATAGCAGTGATGGTAATAGTGTTTCCAGTTTTGTGTCACAAGACCTTGACTCCAGTACCAACAGTGAAGAGACAGAGGACAGCACTCAGTCAACATCTAGTCTTCGCAGCTCGGCAAGAAATAAGAGAACCCAGTCAGGAAAGGGATCTGTGTTTTCCGTTTTTTCTCGAATGCCCTCATTCCGTAAGATTAAACGAGAACACAAAGCCAATAGCAAGGTTGATCCAGAAATTAAGGAAACCAATGAGGAAGGAGATGAACAGGGTGAGTTCAAAAGGTTGCCCACACATAACAATTCCATCCCTTCACTGTACAAGACCTCTATTTCTCAAAGTACAGATCATCTTACAGACATTACAGAGTTTGTTGACAACTCCAATGATGATATTTTTGAAAAAGCGTTTGCTTTAAATATGCAGAATAGAGACAAACAGACACAATCCCAAAAGTTGTATCAGCAGCACAAAGATGGAGATGCACTGAATTTTAGAGTCTCCGCAATGCCAGAGGGATTGCAACAAAAAAGAAGCAAGAGTACCGATAACTTAAACTTGCGCATGAAGCTGGCAATGGCTCACAAGTCCCTGTCTAGCCTGTTTGAGTCCAGATATCCTGAGAGGGACAACCAGGAGCAGATTGCACAGCCAGAAAACGAGGAGGTAAAAACCAAGCAGTCCTGGAGGAAGTCGAAACGGTCTAAGGAAGCGGAACTTTTCAAAAGAACTCTATCGGTTCCGGGGATGGTCTGTGACAGGTCCATACATCAGAGCCATATCGATTGTGCCTTCTGTGCTCCTCAGAACAGGTCCAGACTCAATAGCTCACCAGCTTCCCAAAAGAGTTTGAGGAACACGTGTCATTCTGATTCACAGAGTTTGAAATCTGGTCCTCAGGAACAGTCTGAAGACAGAAAATATATAGAAGGAGGTGAGCTGCCTTGTGCTCCTTACTCAGATTCTGACCAGATCTCAGAAGATGGCTTCGAGTCCATTGTAGAGGATAGGTCGCAATCACCCGTACACCCAACTGTTTTTGCACTTGTAAACCAGATGTCACCTACCTGGACCAGATCTTTAAGCTGTTTTGAGACCACTGATACACCAACGAGGCCCATGAGCCCTAAACCTCACAGTCCTGGCCTGGGCTGGACACAACGGAGAAGCTTCCGTTATCCCTCGAGATCTGTTGCATCTTCTCTTTGCTCGCTCGGTCAAGGAGTGAGCACTGACGGTATCTCCGATCCACCTCAGAGACCGACGTCTCTGAAACCAAGGACAGCGCAACTCACAACAACCCACTCTTTTGATTCTGAATCCTTACTAGAGGACAGCAGTTCAGACAGCCAGTCGCAAAATAGCCTGAATTCTGCATCCCTGAACAACAAACCAGAGGTAAGTCAAAGTCAATTGAAGTTTATGATGTTAGGAGAGCATTAATGTGTCCTTTAAACATTTTGGATGCGATTGCTATGTGATTTTTAACTTTCTATATTTAGCTTTGCTGTTTGTATAGGAAGTCTACTTAAGTTTGATTTTTCCCAAGGCTGTTCATACGTCAAAGCAAAAGTGGATTGTTAAGGTGCTTTCTGGAATTGGCCTGGATTAGCCAGCATATTACAAGGGGTGTTATATGTTTAAGTCACAATATTTCTCAAAGGTAGTGCCATCTAGTGGCTGACAAGGAGCATTTATGATCACATTGTCTACCCTTTTAAAAAGTGTGGCCTACAGTGCAAAAAATATTTAAAGATTTTTTTTGTTCTCAAGTAACACATAATTTTAAGGGTGGTTTTCATAGATTTAATCTTGAATATAAGTGCATTTTGCATTGGTAGATATTTTCCATTGAAAGTTAAGGGTTGGTAAGATTTTAAAATGTTTTTTGAAATAAGTATCTTAAGCTCACTGCATTTATTTGATAAAATATACAGTTCATACAGTAATATTGTGAAATATCACAATAAGATATTTTAAAATGTAGTAATTTATTAACGTGATGGCAAAGCTCAATTTTTAGCAGCCATTACTCTTCAGTTTCAGACGATCCTAGTAATTATTCTAAGATGCAGATTTGGTGCTTATGAAATGTTTCTTATTATGCTCAGTGTTAAAAACATTTGTGCTGCTTAATATTTTTGTAGAAACGATGATACATTGTTTTTCAGGATTCTTAGCAAAAGAACACCATTTATATGAAAGCGAAATCATGTTTTTAAAAGCATCTTTGCTGAATAAAAGTATTTTTTTCCCTAAAAGGTCTTACTGACCCCAAACATTTGTTATTTTATGTACTAATCTGCAAGTGCAGGCAAAAAACACATGTATTAGGCATATATTCAACAGACTAATAATGTAAAAAAAGAAAAGAAAAAAAATGCAGTGTAAATATCTTGCTAATGTTTACTTTTAAATTCTTAACATTATTAAAAGTCAAAATATGACTAAATTCATCCCTTAGTGGAAATCCATGGAAAGACATGTACGTGTACTGTACAATAACCACCTAAATTTGCACTCAAAGCATGTACAGCACAGTACTGAGCCAGCCATCCAGTCAGAAGAGAGAAGACAACAGGGAAGTGCATGTGTGCTTCGGATGAAGTCCAGACAGCAGGGTAAAGCTGCACCCAGACCCATCTCAGACCTCTACGGCTGGACCGTGTCTCTTCAGGGCATCAGGGAGGTGGCGCTTGATCTGGAGAGGAAGAGCAATCCGACCGAAACACGTCGGCGTTCATGCTCATGTGAAACATTGACTGATGTGGAGAACATCCATAGAAAGACGCTTAACATGCGGCGAAGTTTGCGTCAGCTTAGCACACCAACATCTCAGAAGCACGAGAAAGTAAGGAACTCGTCAAAAATGGAGAACAGCCTGACCATCAGAATCTCCCACTGCACCTTTTCTTCTCTTCTTCTGCTTTCTTTCTGTTTTGTGCTCCTGGAGTCATTCCCTTGTAGTGCCTTTTAGGATTTCCAGTTTCTGTTCCGTTTCTTGTTATTTGCCTGAATGCACAAACACCTGGCTGAACACTTCCACCATTTACGATGCCTTTTAGAAATATCAAATGAGCTTATGGATTTGAGTCATTTAAAATGATTAAAACCAATTGCATTAATTTACAGTTTTTCCTCAGTACATGTACACAGTACAATACGTACTGACTATAGTATTATATTTAATAATAATAAATAACAGTGCTTTTCATCATAAATAAATATAAATATACATATACATCTTTTATATTGAATTTTGATTTATAATTAACAATATTAATATAATATTATAGTAATATATACTGTTTTGTCAGTGTTTTTCATTATAAACTGTATATACATATAGTAAATAGTATGTAGTAGAGTAAAAAATATTATTTACCTTTTATTATTATTCATGATATATACTTATATCTCATCCATAGGTGCGCGCTAGACTTTCCCTCACTTCTCCAGAGCAGTTCCCCTCTGTTCCTCTCAAAGACCACTTTTTCTCCCAGAGCACACCTGTTGGACTGGATTTTTTGGGCTGGCCTCACTGTGCATCATTTTCAGGTATGGAACATTGGCATTTAAACCTTCTATATATTGCACCACAATCTTTTATTGTAGTACAAAGTATGTATATTGACTTCCTAAATCTTTCCCTTAAGTCTTGGTGTACTTTATTGTCCTCCAGGGGGCAATGGTTACCGTCATTTTGCAACCTTTGATAACCCTCTGTGAGTTATTTATAGTTCTGTTTGTGACAGTCTGAGCTCGCAGACGTCTTTGATGCAAATTTATAGTCTTTCATCTTCAGACACTAACCCGTTTGCGTTAAGATACCTGACCATAAACCTGAGGAGTTCCTTGCTCAGCTGCAGTCACAAACAAACAGTACATCTGTGCTGAGAGATGAATTCCACCTACAGCGTGTGAATTCTTAAGAAGAAGCTTTATTCAGTCTTGTGTGCACGTAGCGGGAGCACAGAGGCTATCTTTGTGCAGTAATGCATGGAGCTCAAAGGCCCCCAGTGCTGATCCTCTCTCTTTCTGCCAAACAATCCTGCTGATTATTTCTCACCCACTCACTGGCGCCAGGCCTTCTCTCGCTCGCTCTCTGAGTGTAGAGGTAGACCTGGCATGGGTTGATAACCCCCACTCTTACATATGCTCACATACGCACACTTTTAAAAGGAGACTTTTATTTAGGAAATTGAGTAGAGCGTCTCAATAGAAGTGTAAGCTACTATGAGATGGGCTTTGGCTGACCTTGAGTCGGCTGTTTCTTGTTTGCCTGCTGTTATGAGCATTATGTTTCTAAGATCATCATGAAACCCTGACTAAATCTGAGCCAGTTATACATTAAAGTGTGCATTTTCTTTTTCCAGAATCTCTGATCTGAACTGAGGTTCTTGATCTTTTTTTTACTGTTGTTCTGTTTCATTTTTATATTCATATTCCTCCCACTGTTACTGTTTTATTGCTGTGACATGCTCTGTATTTTTCAAGACCTCTGTAAATGCCTTGCCTTATTCTTATTATATATGGATTCCTATGAGGAGAAAGAAACAATGACCTCATTTTGCCCCTTGCTGACATCATGCCCACTCTACGACCTTTCTGTACGCCGCATGACAAGCCAATGCAGCATTCCTATTGAGGTTATGCTAATGTAGAACTCGAGTTTTAGTTTGTAGTTTTAGTTCAGGAGTGCTTCATGAGAGAACTTAACACCGATACATGCTTCTCTCCACAGAATTGAATCTCAGCACACCAGCACAAGAGGAACGTGGACAGGTCCCCCCTCTGGGTGAGTTTACTCCTTCTGAACCACAGTATGAGCTGGACAATGCTTGGAGATATTGAAGGGACATTTAAACCTGTTTGTTTGACCTGTTTGCATCTGTGGCTGCTGGGTTGAACGCATTTTCTCAGCTTGTGCGTTTTTATGAATTCTAATATGGGGATTATATTGTGCTATTTTATTCTCTGGCCAATAGTCAAATTGGATTTTTAAGTGTGTGTGATTTAAACTGAGGGTTTGATGTCATATTTGATCTCTGAATATGAAGATCTCCTTGCAAGAGCATCTTTTTTTCTATAAATACAGCTATGTATTTGGTTCTCTTATAAATACTTTATATTTATTAGAGAAAAATAGTTACCGTGATGTTGTTGTTGTTATTTACAATGGTTGTGTCAATATTTTCTTTTCTTTCTCTATATTAAATATTATTATTTATAATAATATAATTCATATAATAATACATTTTACAATAAAATCATATTAAGTAAGTTTCATATTACTACTACTATTCATAATAATAATAATAATAATAATAATAATAACAAATATAATAATACAAATAATAATAAATAATAATAGTACAATATTACTGCTGCTACTACTACTACTAATAATAATTATAATAATTGTGACGGAACCTTTTCAAATAAATAAATAAACAAATAATAAATAATAGTTTTTATTATTATTTTTCCAATTTTCAGTGTTTTGCATTTGTATATTTAATTCTATAATAATTTATGTACTTTAATACTATTACTACTTACAATAGTTACTATTTTCCAAATGTTTTTTTTTTTTTTTTTTTTTTTTTTACTGAACTTTTCCACGGATCCCCTTGGGGCCCCTGGGGACCCCCCGACCCAAGTTTAAAAAACCCTGATCTTAACCAGTGGCCGTTCTGACCTGTCATACACAAGAATGTGAGGAATGTTCCGCTGAGTTTTATCTTTGTTTCGGATCCAGCTCCCATGTTATGTAAAGTGTGGTCACAGCTGCAAGGGTTCCCGCAAATCAACATTCTCAAGTTTGATTCTGACGAGGAAGGCTTCACACCGGCCACATTCTTTTCTATTCTTAGTTTCCAGAGATCCTGACCATTTCTGTGGAAATCACGTCCTTTGGTATCACATCAGCATACCGCGCAAGCATGCTTGGGCTTTTGTTGTGATACATTTCAAACATTTTTTGTCTTGTCATTATTGTCATCTCAGCTAATTATGGGTTAAATCCTTAGAAGGTGTTTGCAGCTCTCAACATCGCTAGTGCTCTCTCCAGGCGCTGTCTTTTGGTTTACTAACAGCTTGGCTTTAACAGTGGAGGAAGGGAGCTCAAGGGGGGACTGGAGGGGAGGGGGAAGGCGGTCCGTTTCAGCGCCAGAACGAGCGTTTCGCATTGAGCCGTGTGAGTCGTATGAGTCCTCCTCCCCTTAAAGGATCCCCAGTGATGCCAGCCTGTGACTGTATGCGTGTACGAGAGAGAGAGAGAGAGAGAGAGAGAGAGAGAGAGAGAGAGAGAGAGAGAGAGAGAAGGCTGATTGTGTGTCTGGGCGTCTGTTTTGAGCTGTGAGCTCTTTGAGACTGTGCATCCAAGAGTGAAAGTAAAAGAGCAGGAGAGCAAGTGAGGAATGAGAGAGAAAGGCTGAGGCTACGTTGCACACTCGAGTCTCGGAAACGCGCTTTGGACCCAGCACCTGCCCAAGCGACACCACCCTTTTTCCTCTCGCTGTGCATCCACATGCGCACCCAGCACAGTGCCGGTGAGGTGGGCGTCCCGCTGGCAGGAGGTGGCTGCAGTGGTGGCAGCTCAGAGCAGTCGCCAGGCTCCGACTCAGACTGTAGCCCCGCTCTAGGATTGGCCGGAGGGGTAAGAGCAGTGCGAGGGGTCATGTCCCATTACTGGAGTCTGGAGAGCCTTCACTCCACCAACGGTAAGACTCTCTCTCACCTTTGGAGCTCAAATGTTTTGAGCTGCGCTTCGAGCTTGACGTCAGTTGACACTCATGCAACGGGTGACGTCCTGCCTCTGTGAGGTTCTTGTGACAGCTCTTGTTCATTGTACCGCAGTCTTTCGGTCAATGTGATGGCATTGTCTTGAGCCCTTGATGGGCAAAAAGAGGTAGCTGAAAGAGCCACTGTCTCTATGCAAATGTAAACACATAGCGTAGCTGTCGCTCATGCGATTTGAGTGTCAAAGCAACAGGAGTTTGCCTTCCGACCAATCGACATGTATAGAAGCAACATGAGTTGGAAATGGAGGTGGTGATGTGGGAATCGAGATGCCTTGCTGTTGTATGAAGATGCCACTCTCTGTACCGTCTGCATCTTGCTTAGATTATTGCATTACTGTCACGGATGTCATCTATTGATCTATGTTCCTGCTGGCTCGTAATTGGTTAAGTGGTAATGTTGTGGAAGCCTCTGTCAAGTGAGCCAATGTGTACGGTAGATGTAGATGGATTGCTTAGGAGCAAAGTGACGGCTTTCCCTTCGTTGCCTGCATTTCTTGCGTTCGGCAGCAACACGTATTCCCTCACAGGATATTAATGTGCAGAGTTAACATGCGTTGAGCTTTTCCATACCTATGTGATATTAAACACTGTGGCAGTGTCAGCGTTTGTGTAAAAATGCAGTGTTGTATTCAGCACAGGCTGTGTTAAAAATATTTGAGGTTTAACCAACACTGCCTCTTTTGCCTCTGTGAACAGAGCCGATACCTAGATTAACGCAAGTTCTTCAGGTTTAGAATCTTCACAGAGCAACTCTTTCTCTGTGCTGGCACTACCCATAGCCGTATAGAGAGACTGTGCAAAACGAATGATGTGAGATGAGATGAAATGCCAGTTTGAGCAGTATTTTGGTCTCATTATCTTCACTCAGGGTTGGCATGGTGACAGACAAGCCAATGACCGTCAGCCAAGGTAGCACTGATGTCACAAACGGCCACTGCTACCCACGTCAGCTGCAATTTGGATGTTTTTTTTTTTCTCATTTTATGCTTTGTCCTAAGAGAGATGGGATGCGACTTTCCCTGTGATGGAGAGAAATAAATGGTGCACAGTGAGCCGGGGGCATTCGCTACAGACATTTCAAACAGCGCTGTCACCTCGTCACGGTCCACTGACCTCATTACAGCGCTCATATAGCTGATCGCAGAACAGTCAGGAGGACAAAAATCCGAGTGACACGTGAGAAATGTGTTGAACTGTAACGCTTGTAAGTTTGAACGTCACAAGCGTTTGATGAGAGTTTGTCTACGCACAAATCCCAAGGCTCTTGGCATCTCTAGACAGAAAGAGATGGTTTGGGTTCAAGCCAGACTGGACCCGCAGAGCTCATTCACTAAACTGGGAGGCTCTCTACCCTAGTGCTGTGCAACAAGAAATGTTTTTAGTGTAACTAATTAGTTACTGGGATTTCTACAGTATGTTCTGTAATATCTGGCCATTTGCCTTTAATACAGTTAAACCATCTTAGAATAGATTCTTAGAACCTTTGAATAGTCTCCAGTCGAATGTGGTTTGTCAGAACATCTGCCAGTTGCTTAGAGATGTTGGAGGAGGCAACTGGCTACTTACTTTTCTTTCTAAAACTGCCCACAGTGGTTGACAATATTAAAGTCAGGCGATTGAGCTGGAGAAGCCGGATGTTGAAGGTTTTCTTGGAGCTCAATCATGACACCATATTTTTCATATCACTGGTTTCTGGGATAAAAGTTTTAGCAATTGCTGCTCTGTCATGGATGTTTTTTTTGTGAAGTTCTCTGTGGTCTTTTTTTTTTTTTAAGGAATCATGGTCTTGAGGTTGATTATTAAAGTTCAGTCACTTTTCTAATGTAGTTGTTAACATAGTTCATTCTTGTTTGATGGGCCCTATCATTCACTTTCGGTGTTTGTCCCTTATTCTTCTTCACTAATTAAGTTTTGCCATGATTTGCGTGTGAATTCATAATCATAAACCTTGTTGTACTGAATAAACCAAACAATTTGGCCGTTCAAATTTGAAACATTCCTGCAAAATGGACTTCATTGATTTGTCCTTTTTGGAAGTCTGATAAATCAACATTTAATCCACGCTTGAACTACACACAACACAACTATTCTAAAATGATTTACAAACTACAGAATATAAACAACAAAAAGATATAATAGAAAACAATCACAATATTTGTCTATTCACTGTAGTATGCACAGATGTTATTAACCTCTTATAATAATGGGTGTTCACATGATTCCGTGCAGCTCCTGTATTTGTGGACATTTAAGGACATTTATAATGTTACAAAAATTTCTATTTCAAATTAATGCTGTTCTTCTGAACTTTCTATTCTTTAAAGAATCCTTGAAAATATGTAGCACAGTTTCCACACAAATATTAATCAGCACGACTATTGTCAACAGTGATAATATAAAAAAATCTTTTTAAGCACCAAATCAGCATATCAGAATGATTTCTGAATGATCATGTGACACTGAAGACAGGAGTAATGGCTGTTGGAAATTCAGCTTTGCCATCACAGGAATAAATAGCATTTTAAAATATACTAACAGTTATTATAGTAATATAAATTCTGAAAACTGTAGCACTTTACAGAGTAGCAGATTTGGGAGGAAGACAAAGGTGAGAAAATATTTCAGATTGTTTGTTTTTACTGTATTTTTGTTAAAGCATAAGCATGAGATGCTTCTTTCAAGAACATCTTGCTGAGCCCAAGCTTTTGAACAGTACTTTCTGCATGCACCCTGACACATTTAATACCATTAATGGCTTTTCCTGCATATACATGTCAAGGATGCCTGCAATTACAGGTGTGGTATAGAAAAGGTGACACGCAATAGAAATAGTCTCAAAGGACGTGTCACCACCACCACTCATCAACATATCATGCTTCTATAAATCCTCTTCTTCTTCTCTTCTGCTTTCATTATTTGTGCGAAATGCACGACCACTTCTCCCTTGTCTCAGTGCCAGGAATAGAACGTCTCAGTTCTTCTCAAAAGCACTTTCATTAAAGTCTTGAGTTTCCACGCTGGAAGACTAGGAGATGTGTTGCTGTCCGTATTTTCCCTGTGGGGTATTTTGTCTTGAATGCAGGATCTTGTGATCGCCCAGTGTGAGCCGGGTCAAGTGATAGTGAACGAGTCTAAAGTTTGTTTCTAAAATGAACACTCATTGCTTAATCCTCATAAATGATCATTCGTCAAGAAACTGAATGACATGCCATTCAATGTTTAATTTAACCAAATTAATTACACTATGCCTTTGCTTTTCATAGTCCAACGATTGCTCTGCTAATCTGTTTAGTGTGTAGACGGTACGGGGGTCTACAGCCCCTCAGGCCCTATCACGACTGACAGAAGTAAGACAGATGGTGTTTCATTCACACCTTTATACATAAACCACATCCGTACAGCTTTACGGTATGATAGCCTACTTCAGGCACTCTTTCTCCATATACTTTAGTGTCTTTTTCTGGTTTCTGTTATGCAGAAAAGAAGTGAAGGGATTAAAAGGTTTTGACAAGAGCTGTTATGAGTGTTAAGTCTCTAAATAGATATTCAAATGAGGGCTACATCTCTACAGGATTTCAGCATTTCTCTTCCACAATTTAGGTTCTTCGATGGTTCTTTGCAACATTTTCGGTTCAGTGAAGAACACTTGAATTTTTAAGATTGCTGTATCGTTCTCCGGAGAAAAGGTTTAAATGAAATGAATGATACTTGTTAAAATAATAATCGTTATTATAAATACCGCCCATATTTATCGCTTTGCTTCATACCCTTTGTGCTGCTCACAAGAATAATAGCTCAGATCATGTGACCGATTGAAAAGAGGCGAAGAATTCAGAGAATTCAGACTTAGGATTGTAACTTGGCAGGAAACAAATCATGAGAAAATCCCATGTACTTGTGATGTAGGAGGACCCCGAGCCACAGAAAAACACCCTAGCAACCACATAGCAACACAGTTAAACCCATTCCTCTATAGAGTAAACTGCAAACCATATTTTTTGGGGGGTAATTTAAAAGAGATTTCGGTAACACTTTAATATAGCCTTTAAATATAATGCATTATAAAAGTAGTTTATATAATGCACCTTATAATAGATTGTATGATCTTATGAGTAACTGTAACCACAGTTATAATGCATTATAATACTTATATATATTCATTGTTACATCATTAGAAAGTATAATGCAATAAAACACATGACTAACAAACCTTCAAATATTGTAATGCATTTTTACTTCGGTTACATATATGAAAAGATATAATGCATTGCAATGTACATTATACTTTTAAAATGCATTACACATAAAGTGTTACCAAGATGTCCTATGGCATCAGGCTGTACCGTATCAGCTTTGTTTCATCACTGTTACTATACACAGTGTTTGTTTGCAGTATCCACTGTGACTCAGTTGCTTCGCTCTTTGAGGTATTTAGCTCAGTCTGTGGGTGAAATGGCACTGAAGTGTGATGCTACTGTACATCCACAGTCACAATGAGCAGAGGCCCACACGGCCACAGTGTACCGCAGCACTGACCGGAGGAATTCTCACCATTGTGTGAACGCCTCAGCTCGGCTCTCAAACAGATCACACTCTGTTGAACCAGACGGCTCAAAAGCAACTTTTTATGGCTATGTTCTACCTGATTATTATGATAGCAATTCTTAAAACTGCAGCTGTTTTAGAGTAGCAGATTAAATAGGGAGACACAGGTGAGAAAATCTCAGCCTTAATTTCACTGCGGTCAGGATGTCATGTTCCCAGCCTAATTCCACCCCCTCATAGCCTCAGCACAGAGGGAGACATCATCACTGCTGTGAAATCATTGTGGCATATTTTCATTTTCTGCGAGTTCATGGAGAGATTCCAGACACTCCTCCTTCTGTTTGGATCATTTAATAAACGTTGATCCTGTTTTTCAGGGTTAGGAATAATCTGCAGTCTACACAGATTACTGTTCCAGACTTCTGTTGCATTGACATCAGTCTGCAAGGAAGTCAAATGAGGGTAAAAGCTGAAGTTTGCTGGTTGAGGGGGGAAAAAGACAGGAAGTAAGATCAAAAGATAAATAAAGAAAAGAAGAAGAACGAAAAAGCCCAGAGCAGGATTGGTGCATTGACGTAGTGAAGAACATAATTCATATGGCCCTTACAGTTCAAGTCTAAGTTCAATAGTTTGCACATTATTGTTATAAATTGGCTAAACTGGTAATGTTTTCAGTTACTAATAAATGTAGTGGCTTGAGGCTTGTAGTCTATGTGTGTTAGATTTGAGGTCATACATATGTTAGTGTACTCCTAAACATTGACACAATTATCGTTTTAGCGAATTTGGTTTAATTGATGTTTTCAGTTACCAATAAAATTAGACCCACTTTATTGTACTTGAAATGAAATCAGGGATCCTGTGGTTTTTAATCCATGTGTGTAAGCTTTGAGGTCATTTATATGCAAATATCTATAAAACAGAGATAAATGAAACAAGAATACACAGTAAACAGGATTATATATTAATCACTAGTAAATTCAATGTATTTTATATGTAAACCAATCACATATATATTTTAACTAACTGAATTTTGCTGGTTATACATATAAACCATGTTCATACTCTTTAACCAGAATTTGAATAATTAGCCTACATTTTTAAAAAATATGATTATTTAAATACATCTAAGTACTTTAAAATAAGCAAGAGTGCAGGATCTCATCCATTTATGAGCACTGTTTTTTTATTCCTTGGTTTACATGTTTTCTGTTGAAAAAAAGACTAAATTGGATGCATTGAAGAGCTTGTACTTTGTTTCTATAGAATTCAACATAATGAGGGCACAGAATACTGTAGCAATCGTGCAAATTAGCAGTTAATCAGTCAGCCTTGAAGGGGACATATGATGCTTTTTTAAAGATCATTATTTTGTGTAGCAGAATATGTTGACATGCTTTAATGTTCAAAAAACACATTATTTTTCAAATACCGTACATTATTACGGTCTTTCTTAAACGCGTCCAAACGTGAAAGTCCCTTCAGATTGGACAACTGACCCAGTGTATTGTGATTGGCTGAACACCGCAAGCACTCGTTGGAAATGTAACACCTCTTTTCATAATCGGCGAGCTTCATCTTTCAAAATAAATGTAAAGACAGTTAATAATGTCCTTAGTTTTACCATCAATTCAAGTCTGAAAGGGAAACAGGGTCGCGTGACAGACACAGTTATGAAGTTTGTATGTGTTTGTAGCTCACAAGCCACGGTTAAGACACCTGACTCTGTGATGTGACCCTGCATGTGCATGTGTGAACACACACACACACAATGTGCAAAACTCCACATTTGAATGATCAATAGCAAATATTTTAACTAATAACAAAACATACTTACAGAAGCTGATTCAGAAGCCAGAATAACCTCTACTAGGTTCACGAAACGGTCATCCATAAAATGCGTGCTACTTTCGGAAGGCCAAATAAAGCGCTTTTGCTTTCATCTAGATACAGAAAGCATCTCCCTGACATGGCTGCATCACACTAACTGCGATTACTGAAACCATGCCTTCTTACTTTGCGTGAACATTTGGGTGGCATTACACAAATATTTCCACATAGTGACGTGGACTTGGTGCTGTGTTTAAACGAGCCGTTTTAGAGGGACTTCTTAACTTTGATAAAGAGTATCTCTTTGGTTTTGAGACTTTAGTTTTTGCAACTCTTATTTATGCACAAACAGCTTGTAACACTCCAAAGTGAGAGGAAAACTTGAAATCGCATCATATGACCCCTTTAAGCTTCATGATCTGTATATGAAACAGTGAGAAGACAAAACCAGATGAAGGCTCTTTGCTCTTCATGTTCACCTCAGCCCTCTGTTTACCGTCTGAGCAACACTTTACCCAGAATTCCACAGCCATCGTCACTCTGCCTGTATTCCATCAAACTGTCCTGGCTTCTCAAGTGCACATCAGTAATCTCGCCACGGACATGTTTAGCTTAAAGTGAGGAATATCATGCAGCTTTATTTTGTCAGTTAATGATGTGCGCCTGTCTGTAGTGAGTACAGCTTATCAGTTCCTCAAGTCTGTTGTCAGACAGGCACCAGCAGGACCGCCCGGCTGAACTGTGCTAGGCACAGGCTGCTCCTTTCTAGGCCTCTCAGGAAATGAGTTCAAGTCACTTTTACGGCTTGTTTTATACAAACTAAATTAGCATGTGTATTGTGTCTGATACAGACTAAGAGAAGCGTTCTTTGGAACATTGTTTACACTGTTTTACATGCGGTACACGACTGTTTAAACGTTTGGCATCAGTTTGTTTGGTTGCATTTTTTAAATTAAGTTAATTCTTTAATGGCAAATTGCAGCAGCCATTACTCCAGTCTTCAGTGTGTCACATGATCCTTCAAAGATCACTCTTAAATACCGATTTGGTTAAATAATAAATATGTCTTATTGTTGTAAATGTTAAGAACATTTGTGCTGCGTAATATTTTGTAAAAATAACTTAATAAACATCTTTACGGATACTTTTGATTTAATGTGTCTTAGCTGAACAATAAAACAAACTAACTTTTTTAATGGTAGTATTTATAATATATAATTCTGTAATTCAGTTGATGTGTGCTCACAGGTGTGTATAGAACCTGTTTTAGAAATGTCTTTAGTGGCAAATCCAGTCAGTTATATTTGCAAAATCAACTAATAGGATAAATCGACCCATTATTGTACAAGGCTCTTATTTTGAATGTGAGGTTCACAGCAGACTTTTGTGAGATGACTCTGGCGTGGAGTGAGTGTAATACTCTTTGACTGGATGTGACGTGGAGATACCTCACAGGGCCGGCTGTCTCTTCTCTGATACACAGGGAATGTCACACTCCACTGGCCTGAATGTTTACCAGTCAGGATCTTATCTGTGACTCACAAGCTATCTTTCTTTGGTCAGACGCTCTTAGCATAACTCTTCATCAAGAGTGCTTATCTGTGGCGAACTGATTAGCTAGCTTCAATTTTCCCTTTTAATATATAGTCTTTGTCAGTTCAAATATAAGTTTAAGCTGTAATGTTCTTTCATCGTAACTTGACTGTAAGATTTTTTAAATGTTTTTGAAATTAGTATTTTATGCTCACCAAAGCTACATTTATTTAATCCAAAATACAATTATTATATTAAAAATATTATTTTAGGTGCCATTACTTTAGTATTAAGTGTCATGTGATCTTTCAGGAATCTTTCTAATTTGCTCATTTGGTGCTGAAGAAACATTTCTTATTATTATCAATGCTGAAGAACTCTATGTTAATATTTTTATGGAAAGCGTATTCTTTTTTTCAGGATTCTTTGAATATTGCATTTTTTATTTTAGAGATTTAACATAGCAATTGTTTGAATCATGATATTTACTATGATATTTACATGTTTTGTGCATCATGAATGTAGGTTTATTGACTTCAGCTGGTTACTCATTTAAATTCACAGAAAAAAATTATATGCTTATTGATATTAAGTAAGGTGTTGTTTGTAGGAGTTATGTTTAGGTATTGGAAAGGGTTAAGGGATCTAGAATATAGTCATGAAGTATAAGCCATGTGCTTTATAAGTACTAGTAAACAGCCAATATGCTAGTAATATCCATGCAAATATGGTTAATAATGAATAGTACTCCCTAATCTAAAGTGTAAATGACTTATTTTCTTCAGCTGAACACAAAAGACATTTCAATGTCTGAATGTCTGTACCTAAACAGTTTCTGGTAGCCATTGACATCCATAGTACAGAAAAAAATTAAATAAAATACTATGTAAGTCAATGGCTATCAACAACTGTAAAAATTAGCTTTTGTGTTCAACAGAACAAAGAAACTCATACAGGTTTGGAACAGCATGAGGGTGAGTAAATGACATTTTGGGTGAACTATCTCTTTAAACTCTCCATGCTGATGCAGACTCTCTCTGGTTTCACGACAGAACTGCTGCATTTGTCCATGCTAGCCTCATACTGTGGTGTGTGCAAGTATCAGCACATTATGCACATATGTTTGAAGATCCACTGCTTGTTTAGCTGATTTTCTTTCTTTTTTTTGCTCCATCTGTGTTTTTGCCTGCTGTGCCGTACAATCATTTCACCCATTTACATTGGTCAGGCTGAGCCGTGTGCTTTATTTTGATTTGAGAATTAGCCATGAGCTGCTAGCTTTCAGAGAAACTCTCATTAAAGCCATTTCACGAAAGTAGGCTACATGTGCAAATGGACTCTGTGATTTGCCTCGGGTCCTGCAGCTCTGATTCCAACAATATGTGGGTAGTAAGACCAGTGGTAATGTGTTCGGTTTACTTAAACATGGCATCATTACTCCTGGCAGGCTTGGACAGCTCTGGGACATTTTGCTGCTCAGAGCTCTGATCTGAATTTGAATCAGACACATGTTGCTGTTGTAGAGGCGGAGCTCCATGTCTCACACATTTGTTTGAGATGCTGCAGTGCACCTACGCATATGGTTCATCAAAGTTAAATAAAGACATTTACAATCACAAGGAAGCATAGCACTCATCTGATGGATTTGATGCTGTCTGTTGTTTAAAGTAAATGTAGGACACCTTATGTAAAACACATGAGCTGATGATTTTTTTTCTAGAAGAGCCCTTTGGGCTTATAGATCTACATTGACCTTTGTGCCACTCAAAGCCAGCTTCTAAACCAGCTCTTTAAAGTCTATTACACTGAGTTCGCCTGCTTTGTGAACTCTGTCGCACTCACATGCAAAAAAAAAAAAAAAAAAAAAAAGACATGGTGGTGCATTGATTGAACTCTGTTAGGACGAGTGTGCAATCAATAGGAGTTAAAATCTTTATTTATTGCTATATGTATATGTTGTATATATTAGCTGCTCAAGGACTGCTGGGATGCATAAAAAGGGACAGTTCACCCAAAAATTACTCTGTGTAAAATTAATCACTCTCATGTTGTTCCAAAATGTAAGACTGACTTTCTTCTATGCAACACAAAAGCATTTATTTTGCTGGTAATAATGTCTCAGCGTTGTTTTGTTGTTGAAGTCTAACGTTACTTTATTTTAGTATTATTTAGATAGAATAATAGTATTTATCGTAATTTAAATTGAGCTTTTATTTTGATGTTTTTATTTATTTATTTAATTTTCGTTAATTTTTTATGTGCTTTTGTCATGTGCTTTTGTTACTTTTGTTTATGTTTAGGTTTAATTCATTTCAGTTTAGTTTTAGTCATTTTAACACTTAAACACTTAAACATAACTTCACATCATTTTATTTCATTTTTTTTCCCATTATCTTAGTTTAGTTAGTGATTTTACTAGCTTTAGTTATTTACCAATAACAGTACTGCATTGTAGTATGGACGGCAGCTGTAACATTCTTTAAAATATCTTTCTGTTGTTGCTGTTGTTTCATTCCATAGAAAACTAAAAACTTATGAGGGTTAAAAAGGGCAGGGAACAGATTTATATATTTTGAGTGAACTGTACTTTTAAGTAGGTACTTTATACATTGGTGTTATCACAAATCATGCCCCTTTGTCCCCTTCTGAATACACATTTTAATGATGTAATGCCATACAGTGTTGAGTAGTTATCCTTTGTGAAATCCCAGTGAGGACATTGCATTATGGCCACAGAGGGGGTGCTCATGAGAAACCATTTAAACCATAAAATCATTAATGGGACACCCTGCGGTATTGTTGGACTTTGCGGATGGACATAAGCAAAGGTTACAAGACCACAACTCCACATAAAGTGAGCCATTAGGGACAGAGCCATAATGTACATTATACATTTATCATGCATCAGTATGGCTGCTTTTATTCTTAGAGCAAACCTCTCCTCGAAATGCAGGTATTGGGTCAAGTACAGAAAGGAAAAAAACTTGCCTATAAGCGTTTTATTTTTATTTTTAGGTGAATGACTCCTTTTTTGCTGACTTAGTGGGTAATGATACGGTTGATAAGGAAAAAAAGTATATCTACAATACAAACATATTATTCTGAAAAGGGGTTTGTAAAACAGTTTGCAGCATTATGAACATTATCAGCCAAACGGATTTGAGACTTGACTTGACAGATAAGTAAGACTTAGGGACTTTTCTGATGTGCTTCCTATTTTCTCTTAATCTTTTATGTTAGTTATTCGATGTTTGTTGGTAACTTATGTACTTCCTAGGTTTTGTTGGCTGTTATAATGGAAGATAGTGTCATTTTAGAACTAGGGCTTAATCTTTAAAGCGCATGTGGGTTAGGCTGAGTGGAAGTCTTTGTGTGCATGGCTCAGAGGTGAATTTGTGTGGTCGGGTGACTTTATCTGAGGATATGGACTCATAAGGAAGCAGGTCAGTGCGCATTCACAGTCCTGCCTATTTGATCAACTCCTTATACTACCCTCAGCAGATCATGAATCACACATAAAGATATACATGTTTGTGTGTTTTCATGCATGGGGCCTTAACATGGTAAACTGGATAAAACATGCATGAGTTAACATGCTCAGGTGTGTGGATGGTTACAGTCTTCGTGCTTTTCAGGGACTGAATTCAGACTACATACAGTACTAGAGTTTTTATAAACTGTACTCATAGAGCAGTATTTTATTACAGGAATATTTCAGGATCAAAACAGGTTATTCTCAATAGACAGCATTTATAGCCTTGTGTTAGACATGTCTTTTGTTTTCTTTAAAAAAGTCAAGGTGATGGTAAGATATTTACAATGGAATACAATAAATTATGTTGTTAAGATGTATTATTTGGACGATAAATCAGTTTACCTTATCATTTTAGTCCTTTTAAAGTTTTATGCATTATGTTGTCATTTTAAATATTGGATATTTTGTCAAGAAGTTCTTTTTTCACACTAAACTCTTAATGAACACAAATCTTGTAGCTATATTTTTTTGAAATAGTGAGTATTTTAATGGATTGGCCCCATTTACTTTCATTGTGCTTCACTTTATCACAGATTTTAATTTTTACTTTTTAAGAAAACGAGGGATAATTCAAAATGCATTTTGTGGTAAGCAACATTATTCAACAAATGCTGTTGATTGAGCTTAACGTGTATTGAATCCGGAATATTTCTTTAACTGCACCCAGCAATGTAAATGCAATATACCTTTACACAAATAAGGCTTTTAAGTTCTAAAAAAGTCAAGTATTGGCATCAGTTTGTATTGAGAAAGTCTCATGTTTATGCAGTACATGAGATTGCAAAGTCCCCTCACTGATTCTCCATCTAATACCTCCTTCAGATCGGTGCAACAACATCCTCCAAATGCCTGACAACAAAACCCAAACCTTGTTCTGTTCTGTTTTAAATCCAAAGGCAATATTAAAATCAAAACATTCCCTTGTTGCACATGAACGCAGTTATGGGGGCTGTCCTAGACAGGATTGTTTGGGTTACCCCACTGTGACCGTCTGACTTCAGGCTCTGAGTGAACTATATTTGATATCATCAGCCCATGTGGCTGTGGAAATGCTGAACTCTGCTGACATGTGCCGTCGCGTTGCTCTATGCTTTGAGCCATACTTAACAGCCTATAAACAAATCAGGATCAGATCTTATGCACTTGTCTGTCTCGCTAATCAATCCACGGCACCACAATTAACCTACATAGAAGATCATAACAGGATTACCAGATGAATTTTCACACGTACAGACAGCTTTTGTTGTAATAACTGCAAATCTGCTGTGTTTTCAGTTTTTTTTTTTTTTCAAACATCCATTTCAACAGACGTGAAGCCACTCTCACCACAGTTTCAATGCCAATTACATTCTCTATTATTTCTTCAAGATTTAAAGCACTCTTCCCATTTACCCTGATTTCACGGACCGTCCTCTCATGCATCACCAGAACAATGGATCTTTCAGAGGGTGTAAATTTCTCTCCTATCCATTTATTATGAATGAGACAGGAAGAGAGATGCTTGGCCAGGTCTACTCTTCCTCACTGTTTACTGCACACTAATAAATAATAGCAGCCCTGTCAGAAGAGAAGCCAGCCAGCTATAGCAGCAGAGAGTGTTCCCAATGTTTCAAACAGCAAAACCCATGAAAGGGCACGTTAATGTACCACTGTGGAGCCAATAAACATCTCACCAGAGTTTTATTGGAGCATTTTGGTCACACTGTTGGCTCAAAAGTGAAAGGAAACGCTAACTGCAAGCTTGTTGTTATAGTTCCCTTGAGTGTCTGCTAACTATCTTAAAACCACGGGTTTGTTAAGAAAGCTTTGTGTTGTTGCTTGATCTGTTAACAATTCTGTTGACAAGTGCTTTGGTTCCTTTCTAAAGGAAAGTTTAGCAAAATACTAAGTAGATGTGAACCAGAGGCTGCCAAAGAACAGTACTTTGTTTTTATTAAACGAGTCACATGATGCAGGAGACTTTTTCTGTTGCTCTTCATTATGGGTTTTCCTGTTTGTCATGTTTTTGGATGTACTGTTACTGGGACAGTACAGATTTCGCTTCAAGCTAGTGCTGCTACAAAAGACACAAATCTTGTTTGACCGTAAAGCATTTTTAAAAGGACAACAACGAACTGTAGGACAGATGTTTATGCGTGACTCTGCATAGTAGATCAAAAAGACATGGTGTGCCATTCGGTGTGATGGTATGTTGATCTTTGTGGTGTGTGAGCCACCTTCTCTCAGTATGTATCAGCCAAATCAAATATTAATTGCTAATTTTGGATTAATGCTCTTATCAAGTGTGGCCATACAAGTGAGGTCATTAAATTTCCTGACTGGGGAAATGGTTGGTAACCTCAGGCTCCCGGTGCTAAATTCTGTGAGATTGGTTGCATGCTAAATGGTTTTTAAATATATAGATTTTAAAATATTGCTCTTGAACTAATGAATAGTACACCTGACATGTTTAAAATGATCATATCAGGGTCACAGAGCAGGTTATTTTATTGTTATTTATACCAACGACTCCCAAATATGACAAAAGCCTCAGAAGAAACCCCTTTCCTTAAAATGTATTTAATATATGCAATATTATAAATACACACAGTGTTTGCTTAAATATCTAGCTTTTATATTGTCATTGTGCTAAAACAAAATATTTCACAAATATCTGCTTAATATTTATATATTTGCTGTTTGCATCTTGAAGAAGAATTGCTTAATGTGTTCCCCAGTTGTAAGTCGCTTTGGATAAAAGCATCTGCAAAATTATTAAATGTAAATATTTACTTTGTGTTCATCTGAAAAATCATATGGACCCTCTAGCACCCCCTTGTGGCCTCCTGTGGGTCCCACCTGGCCTAGAAAAAGCCATTTTATTCCACATAGTGGGTCACATAGTCACATAGTCAGAGAAGGCACCATTTTGGAATCACATGACCAGTCAAATGCTATTGCATTTAAGGTATTTTTTTTAAAGACATTTGGTTCATTCATAGGCCATTACTTCACTCTAAGACCACTGTCATATTGACCAGAAAAACATAAACAAAAATGACTTATCTACTTTTAAACACTGTAAAAATATCATATACTGCTTAAGTGTTGCAAAATGACTATTTTATTGTGATCCAAAGTGAGGATTTATAAACCTTTTTGTATATTTTAAATACGTTCCATTTGCCATATTAACAAACATAATATTAGTGCAAAAGAAATGTTGAATATGCATTTGGTCTAGACCCCCAATGTTCAGTGCTGACAGTTTTGTGCTTTATTTTTCAGCCTTGGTGATAACTGATGGACCGCAGGATAAGTCTGGCCTTGCGGATGAGGTGGGGAGTGAAGATGACCTGTACAATGAGTTTCGCAGCTCCTCCAACCGATTCGGACATCCAGGAGGAGGAGGAGAACAGCTGGCCATAAATGAGGTAGAGCATCACGGCTGTCTACGTGCTACTGTTTGTGTTCACAGATTGTCCTGACAGAACACCAAAACGAACTGCGTTTTTGTATGAAGACAACTGGTTACAGACAGGCTTTCAAGGCACCACTGTAGTATTGTATGTAACTGTGCTCTTGATTCAGTGTTTAAACATGTTGGAATTCAGTCACTGTTTTATAATAGTCTTCTAGCCATCTGTTCCTCTCCTGAGGCCTGAGACCAGCAGAATGACCTGCTGCCACTGTACTTCTCCCATCATCTTCAGCATGACTGAAGATGAATCCGTGTTGCTGGAAGATGCTGTTATCTACAAGAAAATTCAGAGAATATGCAGAGTGTCGGAGTTTGATTTATGACTGTTTGGTATCAATTTCGAATGCTGCTCAGTAACTCCATTCAGCATTTTAGTTAGAAACAGCAGAAAAATCAAATCAACAGCCGGGCCTCTGGGAGCTTGGTGTGCACTGAGCTGCGCAGAAACCCTGTGCTGATGCTGTTGGTATTGTTTTTAGCCCTTCTGTCCTGGTATAGTATCCAGTAAATAATAAACAGACAAAATTAGTGTCATTGTTTTAATAGGGAGCTACAGACTGATACAGTACCTCGAATCATGGTCATAATCATTTTCACCCCGAGATCTAAGCTTGCATTATAGAAGGGACCTGAGGCATATTTAGCCACCAGAATATAACCGCATAGTTTACCGCAAAACATATACGGTAACACTTTAGTATAGAGACCAATTCTCACTATTTAACTACTTGCTTATTAGCATGCTTATTATTAACATATTGTCTGTTTATTGTTCTGCATCCCATATGCTGCATCCATAATCAATAACTAAACTTAACAAGTACCTAAGTAAATAGTAACAAGCTGCAAATTGGGATATATATAAATATATATAGTATTTTATTTAATAAAAAAAAAATCTCATATTTTCATTGTTTGAAGCATAAAACAAAATAAATTAAGATAATAAATTGGAAGTAGCAAGAGACCTTTTCTTCTGTAGTGTGATATACATAGATTGGATAGGAAAATGGATTGTCATAGACATGGTTCTGTCCATTGTTTGTTGACTGGATGGAGGCAGATATATGAATGGAAACTTGCAGTCGGTTGTAAGAATGGGAGTTAATGTGGACTAAATTTCTGGAGAGTCCGGTATATGTCCCATACAGGAAAGATCCAGTTATGGCATTTTGACAAAAAAATTGCAATGTAAAGAATGTTTACATAATAAAACTAAATAAAACATATGCACCAATGAAATGTTTGCAGTTAAATCAATAAAATGCATTTTGAAAATACAATAGATAGAAATAAAAGGATTTTCCATGTTTTGCTGACTGAAAACAACAACAACAACAACAACAAAATCAATAAGCTTCAGAAAAGATTTTCATTCAAACCATTATCTTGTTTTGCACTTATTTTGCTTCAAGTCTTTATTGTTTTAAAGATATTTAAGAGTATTTTTACTTAAAAACAAGACAAAAATACTGATGGCCACCCAGAACACCTTATCAGTAGCATAGCAACAATTTAAAAACCATTCTGAACACCTTACAGTAGGTACTGCATAGCAACCTGCAACAAAGTTTTACATACTGTAGGCACAACTCTCAGTGAAACGGCAAGTTTTGTCATGAAACTCTAGATGGCACAGGCAGATGGGTCACTAATTCAGATTGATGATAAGCTTAACTGTTTGGCACAAGCTGATTGGTTTATGTTGCGTACGTAGCCAGTGATCTTACTGCTTTACATTTAAATAGCTGATTATTATATTCACTAGAGCGGTTCACAGCGCATGGACCTTCAGAGTTCCTCTGAAACCCTCCACCTCAACAGCTCCACCTGTATAAATCTGCTACAGGTTGTTATATATGCTACTTGTGCAGCAGCAGTATTAATACTCACAGCACCGTATTGGCATATGTATTGGCAGTAGCAAGTCCTTATATTTGCTATGCAGCAGCAGCAGCAGCATTTCTATTCTGCCAAGACCAAATACAGTAACATTGTCTTATGCATTACCATGCTAAAATCACATGATAAGAGTTGTCATGATAGAAATATATTCTCCATGGAAATATATAGAAATCTAGTTTTAGTGTTAATTTCTTGTGATGGGGGGAACAGCTTGTTTCAGTGTAACGGAGAGTGAGTGATTATTTCACTTGTGTGTGTGTGTGTCAAAAAGGCACAGCTACTGATTTAAAAGGAAGTATCGTGCTGTGTGACACTGTGACTGGGGATGGGGCTCTGCGGCCGAGAGAGAGAGAGAGAGAGAGAGAGAGAGAGAGAGAGAACAGCAGGTTAGTGAATCAGAGGCCTTCACTAATCCCATTAGCTGTGCACAAATTGATGCACAGGAACGGGACGAGTGAGGATGACTGCGTTAATCCTACCTCACTGACATCGGCCCGGGTGAGGAAATGAAAGCTCGAGAGATATTTGGCACCTCATGCAGTCTTTAATTAATATCTCTAGCAGCATTCCCATCATCGTAGCACTGCCTCAAGAAGATGAGCACGACGTGCTTGCTTTTACACTGGAAGTGCGGCTGACAGGCGGCCGGCTCGGCCAATAGAGAAGCGCCAGGATAGAAAGGATGTACTGTGCTGCATTCTCTCGCATCCCTCCCCCACCGCTACCTCCCTCCTGCTGCTGCTAAGGCCAGCCTCCTGTACTCTGGTATCCTGGACACGCTTCACAGCACCGCCAGCCGATTGGCTGGGAAGGATGAGAGGAAGAAAAAAAAAAAAACAGGAGCAAAAACAGAAGTCAATTCAGGGAGATGGATGGATGGTTTTTGCTAGAGCCGCTAAGCACAGATGCAGCAACCATTTCCGCCCCTCAGCTTTGCATTTTGCAAAAGAGACAGTGAAAAGAGAAGGGATTTCAAGCGCGTTAATCAGATCCAAGGGAATTAGCACGGCCGTGTGTTTAAGCAGAGCAGGAGGACGAGAGACGGGAATGAGGGGGAGGCAGCGAAGGGGAGCCTAAGACGAGAAAAACAGACAGGAAGGGGCACAAAATAGCACAGAAGAAGAAGAATACATGGAGGCGGAGAGACACATCCACCCCTGCTCCTGACATCAGAAGTGTGCGGGGAGAGATCCGAGGGGAGTCAGGGACGAGGAGGAGGAAGAGAGAAAGAACGAGAAGGGAACGGAAAGGAAGTGAGCAGGTAACTGTGGACGTGGAGGCTCTTCTCCCTCCCTCTCACGTTTCACCGAGAACACTGAGCGGATCCGGCCGGCAAACCGTGCGCCGTCGAGCGTCCGCACGCAGACCTCTAGCCGAGGGGGTTTCCGACGCCATGGCTCGCGGAGGCCAGCGAACGATGTCTCGGCAGGGCATGGCTCACTTCCTGTTGCGGTGCAACCTCAGCCCGGAGGCCCAGAAGTTGGTGGTGTTCGTCATCATGATGTTGCTGGTCATCATCAACGTAGTGCTGATGTTCCTGCTGGCCTTCCAGTAGGGCGCAGCCGCAGTGAGGAGCAAGAGCGAGGGGAGGGGTGGAGAGGAAGACAAGGAGGAGGAGGAGGAGGAGGGAAAGTTGATCCCTCTTGCTCACTCGTGGATGGGTTTTCAGGATGCAGACATCACAGTGCAGGTAACAGGAATGGATGTGTGTGAGGTTGGCGGCGTTCAGCCAGAAGTAATATGCTGGGACGGCAGCGTGTTAATTATTCACCAAACCGTAAGCACTCTTGAGGGGCTTCTAGGGGTCAGGCTTTAATCTGAGGGCGTATTTAGACGTTTTGTCTGCTTCTGAAGGTAGGTTTGGGTGTTTATGTGTAAGAGCCTTTGATTGACGTTGTTTGTTTTTTTGTGTAACTGTCAACTTATGGATCTATATGCTTTGATTTTGACTAATGAGCACAAAAAACATGGTGTTTTTGGCCCATGTGAGGCTTTCTTTATGCCATATTTTGTCCCAGAGGGATCTGCGCAGGCCTTTCACTGGTGAGCAAAAAAAAAAAGAAAAAAGAAAGTGGTCAGCTTGATATTTATAGTGTGGTTATAGTTTAGCAGAGCAGCGTGGTGTCTTGTTAAGGAATACAAATCCAGAAGGAAAAAAATTAGAAAATCAACCAATAAACTTTGCATGGTTTGGTTCAGCAAAATTTTTTATTATGTAAATATTTGGATATTAGAACATCCAGACTAGATTTAAAAACCTTGTTCATTCACATTCATTCATAATATTCATTCGTTTTTTTGTATGTTTGTACAATATGTGCCAGGGCTGTTTCTGATCATCTTTGAACAAACCAAGAAGCTGTAACTCACAAGCCGTGAAGAGGAGGCACATGGGAGAGTATGTGGGTGTGTCGCTAGGCAACAGGGTACATAGGCACAGCTGTGGTGATGAGAATGGGCTCGGGATTCAGGGGGTGTATATTCAGCCTTCGAGTCCTTCGGGCTGTGAGCACAGAGTATGGACAGAGAACAGAGTGCGATTTTTACATCAGCACCGATAGATCACGTTTAGCTGTGCGGCAGAGATGGTTTGATGGAGGCTGTTAAGCTTGCCAGGATTTCATTTCATTTTCTCGGTAGGCAAGCTGGACAGTGTAGCAATATATTACCCAGCTTTTTGTTTTCTTTGCCAAATCAATCCTTGCAAGCAGAAAGCGGAAACTTAAAATAACCACTCGGGGAAAAAAAGCAGACTTCAGACAGAAAAGCCTTAATTTGGTAATTCTTTCTGCAGTGATACATTGCATTTTGGTTTTGGTTAAGTGCATAGAATGAGGGGTTGTATATCATTTCATGATAACTCATTATGCCACTGAGATACTAAAACAGGCATTGAAACTGAATGCTCTGTGTTGTTACAAAGTATTTAAGTAACGTGACATTCAGCCAAGTATGGTAACCCATACTCAGAATTTGTGCTCTGCATTTAACCCATCCGAAGTGCGCACACACACACACACTGTGAACACACACCCGGAGCAGTGGGCAGCCATTTATGCTGCGGCGCCCGGGCAGCAGTTGGGTGTTCAGTGCCTTGCTCAAGGGCACCTAAGTTGTGGTATTGAAGGTGGAGAGAGCACTGTCCATGCACTCCCCCCACCCACAATTCCTGCCAGCCCGGGACTCGAACTCACAACCTTTCAAGTCGGGAGTCCGACTCTTTAACCATTAGGCCACGACTTCCCCAAAGTATTTAAAAAAAACGTATTTATTTATTTTTTTGCAGCGTAGTAAGGCAAAAATTTATCCTTTAAATAGCATATATATATGATGAGTAATTATAGCCATCCAACAGTATAATTTAATTCAGTATAATTTAAAAATATTCTAATCAACACACACTACATCATCAAATGGAAGATTAATTACTTCCATTATTTGCACAAATATAGAGATGTAATAATTAGCAATATTTAAGTATACATATTTTTACTAAATCATTTTAATATTGTACAGTAGCATTGCTGAGTGATTATTGTTAACAGACAGTTAATTTTTGAATTTATGCATTGACAAATAATTTGATCTGACTGACTTTACTAATTTAAAGGAATTTTTGCTACTTGAGATTCATTTAGAGAATCTCTTACGAATGTCATGCAAAACGTAAAATAAAATAAATATATTAAAACCCTCACAATAATGTTTTATATTTTTTATTACCTGTAAAATCCTAACGAATAAATTGTATTTATTCAATACATTTCTCAGCTCCAGTGTAAACGGCATGTTGCTGTACAGTGTGTATTAAACAGCAAAGTGTAAGAATTTCCATATACTAGTCACAAAAATTAAATTAAGCAATGAAATGAAATGCAACCGTGATTAAATGCTTAATACTTGTCATTTACATACACATTTGCTATTGTGCTCATGTTAAAGTAGTTTCTGTTTTAACATGATCAGTTAAATAATACAGGCAATGTTTTGCCTTTCTGTTTCCTCTCAATAGCTGATCAGTGATGGCAGCGTGTGTGCGGAGGCTCTATGGGACCACGTCACCATGGACGACCAGGAGCTGGGCTTCAAAGCTGGAGATGTCATTGAAGTAGTGGACGCCACAAACAAGGAGTGGTGGTGGGGCCGGGTGCTGGACAGCGAGGGCTGGTTCCCCGCCAGCTTTGTTCGGGTAAAGGAGAACAGATTTCCCGCTCATAACAAAAAATAGAATAAAGGGTCATGAGGATGCACCAGGGTTCTTTTTGTCATGTACATTGTGAAGATTTAGGACCAGATTAACATGTTTGAGACAGCAATCCAATAAGAGAGCCGACGGGAGTGGAAAGTTGTGAAGGTGATCTGATGACAATGTTGAAATTAACACAGACGCAGTCAGATCATTTCCATAATGACCAATGAAATCAACCAAGAGCAGTGCAAGTTACTGCAGTGATTTTAAGCACAAAATAGGTTAAGACATGCTTTTCAAATACCAGTAAATTGACTACTGCAGACCCAAATCACATTGCAGGATTTATTCAAATACTCTCCTCCCATAAATTTTGAACCTGCAAATTCATATGCAGTGAGGTCATCCGCAAAAATAACTGTCAGTACCTTTTCATCGCTTTAGTAAATCCTGACGGTATTAACCTATTTGTTATTGGTAGTTACGGGTGAACCAAGATGAACCCATGGAGGAATACTTAGCCCATCTGGACGGGGCCTCAGAGGGGGGTGGGGCCAGCATGGGGGGTCCCTTAGGGCCCGGTCTGCCCTGCAAGGAACAGATGAGAGCCAACGTCATCAATGAGATCATGAGCACAGAGAGGGATTACATCAAACACCTGAAGGACATCTGTGAGGTCAGTTTGCCACATGGCTCCGATCGATCGGTTCTACTTCAGCATGTGGATCTTGTTTCAGAGCATTACAGTGTCTGTAGAGTCACTCGGCTCTCTGTTTACATGCAGCTGATTCATATCAGCAGCTCCATAATCCAACTAGCTGTGCTATAGCATCAGACCTCTGACATACTCTCTTTGGCTTCCAGGGTTATATAAAACAGTGTCGGAAGAGGACAGATATGTTTACCGAGGAACAACTGCGCACTATCTTTGGAAACATCGATGAGCTCTACCGTTTTCAGAAGAAGTTCCTCAAAGCATTGGAGAAGAAATTCAACAAAGACCATCCTCACCTCAGCGAGATTGGCTCCTGCTTCTTAGAGCACGTAAGCTGACTTGCATTGTACTGTAGGCGGTGATGCAGGATGCAGTTTTTTAGGTTTGGATTTTTATCCTGTTCTCTTCACTTCTTTTCCATCCAGCAAACAAACTTTCAGATCTACTCTGAATATTGCAACAACCACCCCAATGCCTGCGTGCAGCTCTCCAAACTGATGAAGATCAAGAAGTATGTGTTCTTCTTTGAGGCCTGTCGTCTGCTCCAGAAGATGATCGACATTTCCTTGGATGGATTCCTGCTTACTCCTGTTCAGAAGATCTGCAAGTATCCTCTGCAGCTGGCTGAACTGCTGAAGTACACCAACCCACAGCACAGGTAATGAGGTCTACACAACTGCCTGCTGTTACACAATAACTACACTCTCATGCTATAATTGGGCACCCAATCAAAAGATACTAATATAAAGGTGTACCTTTTGAAAGGGTACAAACTGAGTGGATTGTACGTCTGCATTGATGTGTGATTTAGCTGTAAGATATAAAATATTTTTTTGTCAAGCATTTGACTTTATTTAACAGAGATTTTGAAATTAAGCACACATGAGCACATTTAGCTCTCTTTTAAATAAATAAGATGTGAATTGTGTAGATGATACTTTAAAAGTCTTCATATCTAGAGAAGTAGATTTGTGCTGCAGTGCTCTTGACTCGTGTCACTAGCGAACAAGATTTTTTATTTAAAAATATTTTAAATGTAATTTATTCCTGTTATGGCACTTTCTTGTTAAGCCGCTTTCTGAAAATATTTGGTCCAGATGGACATTGTTGCCCAGTAGATAAAGAATGTCAATGCAGTAACTTAAAGGAAAAAGATTGGTAGCACTTTATTTTACAGTCCTGTTCCTCATTTACATACTATGTACTTATTATAGTAATTACAATAACTATGTAATAACTAGGTACTAACCCTGAACCTACCCCTAAACCTAACCCTACCCAATGTAGTTACCTTGTATTACCAGAACTTTCTTAGATAAATACACTGTAAGTACACTATAAGTACATGTTAGTACACGTACTGTAAAATAAAGTGCAACCAAAAGATCTATAATTCATGAGCGCTAATGGACCATGGCGAATTGCTGAATCAGTGTTTTGAATGATTTAATTCACAATTGACTAATTCCAATCTCATATATTTTGCTTTTCAGAGATTATAAGGACGTGGAAGCTGCTTTAAATGCAATGAAAAATGTGGCCCGACTGATCAATGAGAGAAAACGGCGTCTAGAGAATATTGACAAAATTGCTCAGTGGCAAAGCTCCATAGAAGACTGGGAGGTAAATTACACAAGCATCTTGGATAATATTCACACACTGATTCACTCCAGAACTATGTGGTCTCACAAGCTTTTCCCTTCATTAGGGTGAAGACATCTTGAGCAGAAGCTCTGATCTGATTTTCTCAGGAGACCTGACAAAGATCTCCCAGCCACAGGCCAAAGGCCAGCAGCGAATGTTCTTTCTCTTTGACCACCAACTGGTTTTCTGTAAGAAGGTCAGTTGCTTACCATCCCAGTGAGAGCAGAAGTATATCATTTATAGCAGATGCTTTTTATGTGTGTTAAAGTAGTTATTTTATATACCCCCCAGGATCTGCTTCGGAGGGACATCCTGTACTATAAGGGTCGGTTAGACATGGATCAAATGCAAGTTGTGGATGTGGAGGACGGGAAAGATAAGGACTTTAACATGAGTGTGAAGAATGCCTTGAAATTATGTTCTCCTGGGGGAGAGGAGGTCCACCTTCTGTGTGCCAAGAAACCTGAGCAGAAGCAGCGCTGGCTGCGAGCCTTTGCGGATGAACGGGAACAGGTCCAGCACGACCTCGAAACAGGTGAACAAGGTCTTAAAAGTGCAAGTAAAAAGCACTGATTTGATCGTCCAGTCTTTAAATGCATCATTTGTTCTCCAGCAACAAAAATGGACGTAAATCACACCGTGAAATATTTTGGTGATTATATCTATGGAGCAGAAAGGCTTGCAATATACCATGGAATATTTGAAATATATTTTCTTATGTACTGTATTATTCATATTTGCTGATCTGTTTAGTTTTATATAATGTTTGTATGTGACAGAAGTGTTGGTCTGTTCCCCACAATTGATTAATTGTATTAATGTCTTTGTTTTGTCCTCCAAACAGGTTTTACGATCACAGAGGTCCAGAAGAAGCAGGCCATGCTGAATGCATCTAAAAGTCACCCAACAGGGAAGCCCAAAGGTGAATTTCAGCTGTTTTGTCTAGTTGACTTGTATCTTTTGGAGATCCATGATATAGTGTGGAGCCTAGCATGTAGTGAATGGGTTGTGTCGTGTGTGGTCACTGTTCATTTGTTCACAAGCACGTGTTTGACCATGTTTGTGTTGTGTTTCATTATTACCTCACTGCCCTGGAACAGCTTTAGCTTTACAGCATCTTTTGGCACTCAGATCTCCACTTCTTCACCCAAAAACTTCCAAGTGCCTACGTTTTTCTGAACCTTCGGGACCTCTGGCTCCCAGGGCCACCTTAACTTCACCTCTCCTCCCTGAAGGCCCTCAGCGTAGGCAGGGGCGGGGGGTTAGGGTGCCCCCTGGGGTCCTGCGCAGGGCAATATCTTGGGTGTCCTCTCAAAGTAGAGAGCCGATCGAGTAGTCCAGGGTAATTCCACAGTGTGTTAGTGTGACTTATCTGCTTATATAACTGAGGCTGGGTCAAAATATAGATTTTCTGATTAATCATGGTCAATATCTGAATCATCATTTACCAGAGGTTGGAGTCTGAATTGAATGAAATAAAATAAAAATATGAAATGACAGTTTTTTTTTTTTTTTTTTTTTTTTTGAGTTTTCCAAACAGGAGGCAGAATGACTGGTGTAGTCTGATTCATGAACAAAACACCAGATCTTTTCACATACAAAGAAACTAATTTAGTCCAATTAGCTACAACTACTGAACCTTTTAAACAGAACCATAGAGTAACCAGTGTGAATCACAAACAACTGGCTCTTTCAAACTAGTTATTTATAGTGAATAACAACATGCAATGTAGTTTAATTCACAAAAAAAGGCTCTTTTTAATTGGATCTTTTTAGTGAATCAAAAAATTACGGTGCAACCGGTGTCGACCAATCCACAAACAAATGCTTTTTTTTAAATGGTTGTTGAATCAAAAACATGCAGAACAAACAATGTAGTCTTTATTCACAAAAAAATGAATCTTATCAACTGGATCTTTTTAGTGAATTAAAAGTGCACTTAGCAAACAGTGTGTGCCAATTCACAAACAATTGACTTATTGTTAGTGAGTGGTAGTTATTTTTTAGTGAATCAACATGCAGAGCAAACAATGGAGTCTGATTCACAAACAAATGACTCTCTTAAACCAGTTCTTTTTACTGACTCAAAAATCCACAGCAGAACCAGTTTAGTCCAACTCACAAACAAATGAATCTTTTAAATTGTTTTTTTAATTTTTAGTGAATCAACAAACTGATTCAATCTGATTCAAATGACTCTTGTGAGCCAGTTGTTTTTAGGAACTTTTGCCACTCTTTTATGTGTTTATAACTAAAATATGACGTCATACAATATGTTTACATAATTTTAAATGTTAATTATTCTAATAATATAAAAAATAGCAGTATTGCATAAGAAAATCTTTTTTTTTTCTTTTTTCATGATTCAGTTCTTGTATTTGGTTAATAAATGGCATGGATTTTTGTAATGCAGAAGATGTACAGCATTAGCTGAGGTGCCAATCCCTTTCATATGAATCATCAAATGGAATCAAATCAGAAAATCTGTATCCATACCCCAGCCTTTTTTTTTTTACAGTAACTGATCTAGTTTCTATAATTCACTGGCAACCCATCGTTCCCTAACAAGTACACACTTAACCCATTTACAGCATAACATTCAATAATGTCAGCATACTCTAAACTGGCCTGACTCAAACACGCAGAACCAATGGCCAAAACATGCTCGTCTACTAAACCCATGTGTATATCTGTGTCCCGTTCTCTAATGACCGAAATCTCTCGGGTCCTGACCCTTTGTTTATGTCCTCTTCCCGCAGCTGTGACCAAGCCCTACTACGACTTCCTGCTGCGTCAGAAGCACCCCACTCTTCCCACCTCCCTGCCCCAGCAGCAGGTCATCATGTTGGCCGAGCCCAAACGCAAGACCTCCAACTTCTGGCACAACATCGGACGCTTGACACCGTTCAAAAAATGAGAGACTCGGTACATTCGCAGGTGCGCCTGAACTCCTGTTTTTATCCCAGTGTAACACGTTTATTTTTATTGTCTGATTGCGAAAGCACTTTATGGGTTGGTTACAATCACGGCATCGCTCCCAGAGGTTGTGGAACATCGTGGGAGGGCGTTCCCGCTATTTTGTTATTATTATTAACGTTGAAAAAAAGACGGCTACTACTGCTCAACCGCTCCACTCTCCGGCACTAACACGACTACTGCTGCAAGTCATCGTACGGACACGCTTCATCGAAAGAGCCCTGCTTGAAGAGAGGACTTCTTTATTTGTTGGTTAATTTATTTTCAAGTTTTCAATGTATGCCAGCTATCCACAGTGCCCAACTACTAGCTTTTATATGTAATTTGATACTTTTGTGTAACCCATGATGATGTTTGAAGTTTCAAAGGTTTCCGCACAAGATAAAAGTAGACCGTGTTGAGATTTATTACTGTATTAACTTCCCGGAGGTCCGTCGATATCATGTCAGTCTGTGTATGCAACTATCAACTCCTCCCAACTTTCTCCTCATGAAGCCTCTCAAATGAAACGTAGACGGTGTCCCTTCGGTACTCACCGTTTCAGACGAGTGTTTCATGTTTGTGCTCATTTGATTCTGCTGCCTAATGACTCCTCTGTAACCCACTTCTCTCTGAAGTGCCATTCCAAACGTAAGCCACATATTGTGATGGGGGTTGCATGAACTTGCTGTGAAACTCGACATTTTCAACCCAAATAAAATTGTCAATATTCTGTCATTCTGATAGATAATGGTACTATTAAATTAAATAATAATGTCTGACAGTTGTCAAATATGTATGATAATCTTTGACTACAGAAAAGCGTATGTTAATAAAAAGCATTTGTAAGTGTTATGAATCTGACATTTTGGGGAAAGGATAACTGACTTAATATTTCAGCTTAATGGGAAAAGACAACTATAAGTAAAACACCTGTAAGAGCAGCAAAACCCTGACGATTCATATTGTCAAAACCTTGACTATCTGGTTACCAATATTCTTCAAAATATCTTCTTTTGTGTTCAATAGGATTTTCATCTTTGGCTGAACTGTCCCTTTAAGGGACAGTCCTCATGACCTTTGTCTCATGACATTAAGTATTGGGCAGACCAAAAGCACGTTTCACCATCAAGTGAGTCATGCAATATTGACATTTTGGTGCTTCTTTAGCAATCGATAAATGTCCATATACTGTAGCATGTCCAACACGACACCTTGTATTCACAACTTGGTCATGCCTGGATTTAAATTAATAATAATATATTATTCCTAAAACAGAATGTTTTTCAAAAGGTTTGTTATTTTGACATTCTTCCCAATCCACTTGCCATTTTTTCAGCTTTAGCTCAGTGAATACTTTTAATAGATTTATTTTTAATTAACAATAATAAAGCTTTTGTCCAGGGAGTGTTTGGAAACCATTTCAGCACACTATCACTATTTTTGCAGTTCTGTCTGGTGCCACTACAGTGAAATAACATACTGCCCCAGTAATAAGAGGCATGTTGGTAGAATTTAGATGCAGTGATTACATTTTCCTTTACACAAGTTGAAAATACTGCCACCCAGTGGTCAAAATTCAGGTCAGCATATTTGTTCACTATGGGTTTTTTTCAAATTAGCATCCAATGTGTGCATCTTGGTCTGTGACCTTGAAACAAGGCAATATGATTAAAAAATGTTATTTTCTAAAAATTATAATAATGAAAGATCACTTTAAACCACACCAACCAGGTTCATATAATATTTATTACAGCATCAAAGCACATTATAGCACAATCAATTAGTTAAGCAGTAAAAAAAATCAGTTGGCACATAAATCTGATGAATAGTTAGCAGTCTCTGACTGCTTTTCGTTACTCTAAGGCTACTATGACACCCCTCGAACTGCAGACGAGACGTTCACACAACAGGACATGGCAGTGTACAGTAGAAGACTTTTATATTGCTTTGCGCTACATTAAACTCTAAGCTTTCTCTGATCACATCTGGAGTGTTACTCTTGTCAAATCACATCTACAATGTGATTTTTATTTCTTGCACTTCTCCCTGACCTTAATTGAGCAGCTCCAAGTAGGTAATTGGCACTTTGCCTGTCTGGTTCCCCCTTTGCCCCATCAGCCAATCAGAGTCCATGTCTGGAACACTGCTCACGGTGATCACCTGATGGAAATATTTGGCAATTAAGACTTCTAAATCATTTTATGACATTATCTAAAATGATGTGAGAAGGCCCACCTCATCTGCGAGTAGAGAGAGCTCACTGCTGCTGGCAGCGTCGTAGTCGTAGAGCACACGAGCCCTGCGGGTGCCTGAGGTGCTGCGGAGCTCGTTGAGTGCAGGTGAGGTCTGGCTGGGCGGCGGAGCGGGCAGTGAGGCGGCCGGCTGTGCCGTCGGAACCCAGATGCTGGCGGAGGAGCTGCCAGCCGTCTGATTGTTATTGGAGAACGTGGATGGAAAGCTGGAGGAAATACGGAAACAGTTAATAATGGTGGGTTTAAATATAGAAATATCTGAATGTACATAAACTTTTTAATAAAAAAAAAACATTGCTTGCATCGCAATTTGACTGTTTGAGGGAACAGAAGATTCCATTGTGGATGCATTTAGCATAAAACAGAGGATTTGGTATAAAAATAAAGTGCATAACTATCACAAACAAATGCGGTATAAAATAGAGCCAACCTTCCCAGCTGTTTCTGAAGATTGACCATGTACTGGTAACACTGGGCATAATATACAGCTTGAGCGTCCACAAAATCATTCAGACAGCGCAAGTGATGAGCCTGATCACAAAGAGGAGAGCACTGCCATTAGCACAAACTACATACATGGATATACACCGCAGTGTTTCCCACAGAAACTAGAATGAATCATCAATCCACAGTAATCCTAACATATTTAAAGCGCTTTTAAATGTTTGTATTTTAAACCAGTCGGATCGGTTCTGACAAGTTAATTAATTAAGATGGATTCATTAAAATGAGTCATTAAGGCTGACTGAAAGAATGATCCTTTTGGCTGGTTTATTAAAAATGGTCCCATAAATCATTTATTAAGATTGATTTAGAGAACAAGTATTTTGACTGGTATATTAAAAGAACAGGCTCATAAGAGTCATTCATTAAAAGAGATTCAAAGAAGGAGTCCTTTAACGGATTCATTAAACATCCAACAATTTATTAAAAGAACAGGCTCTTAAGAGCAATTAGTTAGGACTGATTCAATAAATGAATCTTTAGACTGAATCATTGAATATGTGAGTCATTAACAGAATAATTGAAGAAAAGTGCTTGTTGATGATTTTGTTATTTTGCAAAACCAGTCACATTCAATTGACCAACATTTTGTCATTTGCTCAATCTCATTTAATTCTGAACCTGTATGACTTTCTTTTTTTTCTGTATTTTTAAGGAAGATACTGTATTTTAAAGAATTTCGGTAGCAAACCGTCTTGGTAATCAAAAAAGGACATAAAAGTTTGGAACAACATGAGGTTTTGAGTAAATGACGCCAGAATTATCCCTTTAACTTGGGTAACGCATCATTTCATTTGCTGTGGTGCTGACACATGTAAAGGATGTGTGAGCGTACATGAGTGCTGCTGATGCCCTCCAGCAGAAGTCTGGTGATCTCAGCCTGCCGGTCAAACTCGCTCTGTGCTATCCTCAGTTCGGTCTCTGCCTGAGGGAAACACAAACATATACATATAAAAATATCCACTGTGGCAGACATGCACATATATAGCCCCATCAACAGGCTCAGAATCATACGGACATACTGTAAGGATATGCGACACAGTGGCAGGTGGGAATATAAACTTTGTAGCTCCCTCTGCTGGACACAAGAATGTGTTCGAGTTGTATGTAAGAGCAGTTCTTCTTTCATGTGGCAGGGTGAGTTCATATCAGATAGCACCATCAGGGCAAGGCAGAGCAGGCGTTTCAGTTTCTCTATTAAAAAAAAAAGGCGGGTTTTTTCCCCAACAGGCTCAGGGGAGGAGAGACTCGAGCACACTCACCTGCTGCACCTCCTCAGTCCACAGCTGGCCAGCATTCAGAAACAGTGACAAACTCGTCAGGTCAAGCAAAAACAGCAACTTAAACCACACAAATCGATCACTACTCGCTTTCATAACTAGCCGTTATGCAACTTGAATGGTTTCACCTTTCATGAACAGACACATTCACTGGGAGGAACCCAAACGGGGAGCTGATCACTGTCTACAAGGAATAATGTGAAGCATGCAACAAAGGGAAGGAGACTTGAATCATGCAGTGTCACAGCGGGTGTGAGCCCACACAACGGTTAAACATCAAACACTTCTCCTCCTCGTGAAATGTTTTCTACGTTTTCCAGACCAATGAATCTTGCATTCTAAAGTATTTTTTACCATTTTGAAACACATCCTAATGCATATTGGAATACTCTATCAATATGATAATATTTAATTTATATCATTATAAAAAAGGATATTTATATAAAAAAGTATGAATATAAAACCTATACTATTTTGTTTTAATAAATAAAGAACAAAACACTAAAGCCAAGCATTTTAAATACAATTTAAGCATCACAATATTATTAGGAAAGGAATAATAATAATAGATCATATTTTCTTTTTTATTCCTCTGTAAATTTTACGTGTTTTTCAATTTTACAAAAATATCAGTTATTTAAATATCTTTTTTAAAGTGAATGCCGGATGATGGTATTATGATCTAAATTTAAAATGAGCATCACAATTAAATACCCAATATTGGCTAAATTAAAAAATAAAATAAAAATCTTACAATGAATGGTAACATGAATCTTTAATACAAAATAACAAACAAAATCACACCAAACTGCATTCTGTTGCCCTCAAAGTTAAATAATAGCACAAATATCTCACAAATTATGATGTACCAAATATGATGTAATGAATGAACACAAACACATGCTGAGTTGACAGCTGTTTCTGTTCAGCAGGGGCCTGTACCATGACGGTAGATGAACAAATTCAGAGTTACAGGATTAGTTTCTGGTTGACAAAACCAAACCTCTTTAATCGGGCTTTGTTGGCACCATGATGGTGATCATCAACTTTCTTTGTCAACTCAAGCTATGATCCTGAGTTTATGGAGCATGGTCACGATGCACACGAATGTGTGACATCACGGGCGAAAAGCAAATCACGAACCTTGGTTAAAGGTTCGCTGAAGGTTAAGAGATTGAAGAATTTGATGAATTTAGGTGCATTTACAATGAAAAAAGTACTTGTTTATGAAAGAGGACAAATAACAGAAATGATCTTCCTTTATTGGTGCAGTCACAAGTGAAACTTATATAGCGATAGAGACTCGAACACGTAAGGTCATGTAGTCATTTTTAAAGCATTATCTATTGATTCTACAGCTTATTTATATTACATATGATCTGTATATATAAACATTGATTTAAAATAAATGATTTATAATAACTGATAAACTAAATTTGCTTGTGTGTAATGGGACTAATAATAATATAAACCATATAATTACATTAATCATATAAAATAACTAAATATCATGAAAGCCAGGCAGTTTTTTTTGTACTAGTGACCTTTAACTTGGAGCAAGATGAACTGGAAGAGTTTTTCTGTCAGATGCGTGTCACTTTGCTCACATCTGATTGGTCCCATTTCAGTTTGAGGTCTCTAACTCATAACTCAGAACATAACCTGCCCCGGAGCAGGTTAGCTGTGGAGCGTAAGTTACTCCATATTATGAATACAGCTAAACATACTGTCACTTTCATGGTACCTAAAACCCAGTACTGGTGCAAACTAAACTGATACTAATCCGGCTTCATGGTACAAGCCCCAGGACAGAAATACAAGCATGTGTTTATCAAAATGTGGTTTTGAACATAAAATATTCCGCTCACAGAAGCTTATTTGACTTCTCCCCAACGATTTGTGAAGGGCAAAAGAGGGCAGATGTTTTATTGGACACAGCAGACAAACCTTTAGCCACCTGACATGCAAGAAGCTGAGCATGTAAGAAAAGTGAGCCACATACTCCTCTCCCAGCGGAGGGCTTGAGTTCAGCTCCTTCAGATGGAGGCAGGCAAGCAGACAGAGAGAGACACAATGAGAGAGAACTGGGGAAAATAAGAGAGGTTAGAGATCCGAAGACAGCAGCACACACGTAAAAGAGCATTTAACACAAGCATCTTCTCTGTTAGTTAAACTGCACTAAGAGCAGAAGACAGTCGGCAGCTAGCTTGGGGAAAGATGAAAGACAGCCTTCACTATTCAAGCTTCTCTTCCTGAAATTCAGATCTCATTTTAACAAGCTGTAAAAGCTGAGGGTATGGTTAAGCTGAAAATGCCACTTGAAGAATAAAACTGCTGATTATTACATTCTCTCTGTGTGTGTGTGTGTGTGTGTGTGTGTGATACTAACTGCAGAGCGAGCATCAGCCACTCTGGCCTTCTTCAGTCTGTTTTTGGCTGCATCCAGATCTAGACGCTTATTCTGAAGCAGTTTGCGTTCTTTCTGTGAAAAAAAAACCCCACAACAACATAAATCTAACAAATTAGAAGATATAATATAATATAATATAATATAATATAATATAATATAATATAATATAATATAATATAATATAATATAATAAAATAAAATAAAGGCATGTTCTGTGGTATGCTGATGCTCACCGATATGGTTTTAAAATCTCCCTCAATGAAGTTCCTAAAGGGAGTGAGGAAATTAATGGCGGAGCTCTGAATGAACTCTTTTTCTGCACTGCCTAACAGCTTCTCAGTCTCCCCACATTTAATGAGAGCACTGCCTGCAGCACATCAGAGGATGAGAGGACATTCATCTAAACCCACACACATTAGGAAGTTAGGAACATTTGTCAGCTGAAAAATTATATATACAGTATAATGGATGTTACGAAAGGTTTATTAACAGCCACACTTCTCAGTTCTTTCAACCTATATACATTATACTATATAAAAGACATGTAATATGTTACAAAAGACTTCTATTTGAAATAAAAGCTGTTTTTTTTCCATTCATCAAATAATCCTTAATAAGAAAATGTATGTTATAAACATGAGCCGCATCCAAAAGGTAATATGTTAAATATGTTCAGTATTTCTCAGAGGAAAGGCTTCAATTATTACTCGTTTGAAGTAATGGTGCTTCATATATCATTATCCAAAGAAACTAGTGTTAATGATACATCCCCTGTGATTTTTGTACTGTCTACAGGCCACCATACAGACTTTATTAAAGAATGTGCAGATTTTCTAGTTAATGCTGGCTGCAGATAAATTCTTAATTGTTGGTGATTTTAATATCCATTTTGATAATGATAAAAATGCATTGGGATCAGCATTTCTAGACACGCTCAGCTCTACTGGGGTTAGACAACATGTGTCAGGTCCTACTCATTGTCAGAATCATACTCTAGATATAATACTGTCACATGGAGTTGATGTTAACTGTGTTGAAGTTCTGCAGCAAAGTGCTGACATCTCAGATCATTATCTAGTCTTGTGTAAACTCCAGATAGCTGAAAATGTAAATTCAACTCCTCGTTACAAATATGGTAGAACCATCACTTCTATCATAATAGACTGCTTTGTAAGCAATCTTTCTGATGTATCTATTCCTCGGCATATCCAATAGCTCAGAAAAAAACTTTTCTAGCATTTTAAATACAGTTGCTCCTTTACACTTAAGGATAACTTAGGAAAACAGTCTGACACTGTGGTATAATAAGCACACTCGCACCCTAAAGAGAGCAGTCCTGAAAATGTAGTGCAGCTGGAGGAAAACAAAACTAGAGGTATTTTGTTCCCCAAAATCTTCAATCTATTATTAAGGCTCATTAAAAAAACACAACTTGTCCCCAAAGAACGAATTAATTAGACTTATTTCGAATCTCCCTTTTCTGTCAAAGATTCTAGAAAGGGTAGTATCCTCACAATTATATTTCTTCTTAGAAAAAATCGTATCTATATTGATTTCCAGTCAGGATTTAGACCATAGTACCGAGTACTGAGACTGCTCTCAGTAGAGTTACAAATGACCTGCTCTTATTATCTGATCATGGTTGCATCGCTCTATTAGTGATACTGGATCCTAGTGTTACATTCCACACTATCGACCAAAACATTCTTTTGAATAGACTAGAAAACTTTGTTGGGATTAGTTGGGAGAAGTGCATTAGCATGGCTCAAATCGTACTTATCTGACGACCATCAATTCATAGCAGTAAATGAAGAGGTATCATATCGATCACAAGTGCCGTATTGAGTACCTCAAGGCTCAGTACTAGGACCGTTGCTTTTCTCGCTTTACATGTTACCTTTGGGAGATATCATCAAGAAACACGGTGTTAGCTTTCACTGTTATGCTGATGACACTCAGCTCTATATTTCTTCACAGCCGGTGAAAAAATTGGAAAAATTGAATGCATAGCCTATATAAAAAACTGGATGACGAGTAATTTCTTAATGCTAAATTCCAAAAAAAAACAAAAAAAAAAAAACAGATGTGTTAATTATAGGACCTAAAATGTAATAACCTATCATACACTGATGGCTGCTCTGTCAATTCTTCGTCTTCAGTTAGGAACTTAAATGTGCTATTTGATGAGCTATCTTTCCTTCAAAAGCCATGTTTCCAGCACTTGTAAAACTGCATTTTTCCATCTAAAAAATACATCTAAACTGCAATCTATACTTTCAATGTCAAATGCAGAAACGTTATTGTAATGCTTTTTTTGGATGGTTGTTCTGCATGCTTAATAAACAAACTCCAGCTGGTCCAAAATGCAGTAGCTAGTTCTTACTAGAACCAGGAAGTATGACCATATTTGCCGGGTTCTGTCAACACTGCACTGACTCCCTATTAAACACTGTATAGATTTTAAAATCCTGCTAATTGCCCATCAAGCCCTGAATGGTTTAACACCTCATATCGTATTATAGTCCTCCGTGTCCACTGCGCTCTCAAAACTCTGGCAATTTGATAATATCTAGAATTTCAAAATCAGCTGTGGGAGGCAAATCCTTTTCCTATTTAGCGGCCAAACTCTGGAAACATCTACCTTACAGACAGACACACTCTGTCAGTTTAAATCTAGATTAAAGACCCATCTCTTTAACCTGGCTTACAAATAACACACTTACACATTTATATTATTCAAACATGTTAAAGGATTGTTAGGCTGCATTAATTAGGTCAACCAGAAATGGGAGCACTTCCAATAACACACAATTATTACATCGTAAGCAGGATGGCATCTACGCTAATATTAGGATGTTTCTTTCTTATTCCTAGGTCACAGTAGCCATCAGATCCAGTCCGTATCCAGCCTAGATGGTGGATCAGCAACTAGAAATGACCTCTACAGGCCAGAATTTTAGCAGAGACCAGGACTTTACTGCAGCATGGATCAACCTGCTGGTCCGTCTGCGCCTGTAAATTTGATTGGCAGGTGACCTGACCAATCATAATGTTGCATCTGCTATTTTGCCCAACAAACAAACAAGACAGGAGAGTAGATTAATGTTGCTGGACTTGCACTTGAAAAATGGTGTGTACTTACATCTTTCTACTGAAACAAGATACTCTGATGTTTTGTACTATGACTATTAAAGAGAAAGAGATGATTGGTTAATATGCTACTTGAACCGAGGTGCTATCTGTCACGACATATTAAAGAGCCACAAAACAGTATTTATGGTTTGAATTTATTACAAAATGACAAAATTTCAAAGCGGACAATTAGTTTTATACCAAAAGTAACCTACTCTGTCTTGTCTGTCAGTGTGTTGCCAGTTTCCTCTTTGCTCCATTTTGTATTTCTCATTGTGAGAACATGTCGGCTTGTCAGACATAGCCACAGTTGTATGTTTGTTGTTTGTATGGGGGTGGGGGGGCTGCACAAAATATCACTAAAAGTTGCTTATCTGCAGAAGCAGAAGCATGGTTGTTTTTTGTGATATCACAATAATTTCATCTTCATAGCTCCACACACTAGCCGATACTGTTAGGGGTTAGTGTTAGTAGGCTGATATTATGCAATGAGTTTACCGTATGCTGTTCCAGGTCCAAACTCGTGTCCAGAGTCGATCATGCACTCCCCCAGTAACTCGTGGTTGTTGGCACGCATTGGGACTTTTTTGTCAAGTATCTCGTAAAGAAAATCCTCCATCCGGACATCTACAATCATCAGACAAATTCAATTAAGAGCAGTGAGAGTCATATGGGACCACATGCATCCTCTTAAACAAGGCCATTACTGTTGCTGAACATAAAAAGTATCTTACAAAGTGTTACTGTGAATCATGAGCTTTCACCTTTATGATCGCATGAGGTGCTTGGAAGATAAAGCAAAGTGTTGAAAACACACCAATATGTCATCAAAAACGGGAATAAAGACAGGATATGTTCCTTTCTTACTGTAAGAAAATCTAAGATCATAAATGTAAGATATAACCTACACTGTTTTGACTTCCTGGCTAAACAGCTAAAAATACTCATCATTAAGACTGGGTCTTAATCCCATTGCAAGGAACAGATGGGGAACTTCACACTCTTCTCTTGCAATTAGGTTTACTGCAATAGTGAGATGATTTCACCAGTTGTGCCCCTGAGTTCACTTCCTCTGTACTGGTAATACAAATGAGCATGTATTTTTATTGCAACTTGCAGTAATGCTAAACTACAGTCTTGTTTAATCAAGCATTTCTTCTTACTAGGGTTCGGCTGCAGCAAAACTTCTGTCTGTTTCATGATCTTCTCCGTCCAGTGCTTGGTGGATTCTGCCCGACTCAGAAGGGTCTCTAGATGGGCGTCCAGCTCAGTCTTCTCCGCCTGCCCAAACTTCTCCTCTGTGAACTACACAGATTACATATTGATATAACATATGATATTTCAGCAATGCAGTTTATATATATTAAAGTTTACATATTACATTTGACATTTTAAAGTCGGCTTATTAATGTTCACACATATAGCTGTGGTCTTAAGCCTAGTGAGCTGCTGACCTAGATTGCATTTCTGGCCAACATTTGAGATTTTTCCACAGTCTACATTAATGTTAGTAACAATTATAATATATATTTTGTTATTTTGTATAGTGCCTTTAAACGTGGTTTTCTCAAATCAATTTACAACAAATCCAAAACAGCAGAACAAAACACTCTAAACAAATACAAAAGTAAGAAATAGGTTAAAATAATAATAATAAAACATATAAATGTTATTTATAAAAAGTGTATAAATATAAACGAAAAAGTGTATAAAAAATAATATAAAATAAAAAACTCGAAGTAAAAGCTTTATTTACATACATTTTTTAAAGATGAGATGTAAAAATACCACATGATTGCTTTGGTATATTATTGCAGTTGACATACTTTACTAACTTACATAGCTGATAAACTGTCTTACCAGTCAGTAATCTATATATTTAACACAAAATTGTTATTAAAATTGTTGTAACATTTGACAAACTTTCATTGCTACAAATAATGAACTTCATTTACTACTTCTTAAAGAGACAGTGAACTACTTTACTTTTTTTTAATTCAAATGTTGTCTCCACCCTCTTATGTTCTAAACGAAAAAATTGAATGAATGTGCCTTTTTTTCTGTTACGTGCAGCATAGCACAGCACATATACACTATCAGGCAGAATAACAGTCTTGGTCACCATACACTTTCATTTGTATGGGTTAAAACAAGTGATGAAAGTGAATGGTGACTTCGGCTGTCGGGCCATAATAACAATATGCCTTTGTGCTACCCGTCATACAAAGATAAATTATGACAGATCATTCAATTTGTCAGAAACGCCCCGTTAAGTAAAGAAAATACAACCTGTTTAAAAACAAATACAAGTTAAAACACGAGACACCTTTAAGGCCATTGAAAGAAATTCACCTGTACAGCACGACTGAGGAAAGTGCCCGCGTCCGCTGCTAGTCGTCTAACGTTGAACTCCATGACTGTGTGTTTATAAAATACTGAGGTTTCAAACGATCAGTCTGAGCTGAAGCCTGTTAGCAAGCACAGATTAGCCTGCTATACCCTCTCCGCCCGGCCAAAACACTTATGAATTCAGCTCGCTTTGTCGTAATAAGCGTATAGTCCATGTAAAACCGCCACTGAGAAGATGACCAATAAAAAAATAAACGCTTAAGGCTGTCTGGTATAGGTAATGCGGTGTATCTTATCAGTGTAGCTGCTAACGCAGTGCAGCAGCTGTTAGAATTGAGGGAGTGTTGAAAGGAAGGACAAACTCAACGATAGCCAACGGATATGTCTCAAACCCTAATGTGCGCAGCCTGCTTAGACAGCAGTTTGACAGTCAACTATATTATTAAGAATTAATAATAATATTTCTAGTTAATACTATTTTAATATTTATTATTATTAATAATAATTATTATATGTTTCAATAAATACACCGAAATAGATCAACAAATGATAGGAAATAAAATATTTATAGTTTAGAAAAAATACAACTAATAACATTATTAATAGGAAAGTATAATATATTGGTATGTTTTGAGAACTTGAAAAATCTGTAATATAACATATAAACTGTATTATTGTTATATTTACATATAAAACTGCTGAGGTTTTCGTTAAGTCCACTAGATGGCGCTAACAACCAGAACAGGGCAGGCTGTCTCTGAACTCTTGAGAAGTTGATCTCTGACATTTTAAAGGAACAAAAATGACAACAGATAAATGAACTCACCATCTTTCTTTTTTCATTCGTAAATAAACTATGTTTTTTGAGCAGAACATTTCAGGATTTCTCTCCATATAATGGACTTCTACGGTGCCTCCTATAACTCCTTTTCTCATTTTCTCCTTCAACTTTAAAATCTTCCAACGAAAATTAGAAAGTTTTGAGTTTTTAGACCTACTATTTCATGCTGAGCTAGACAAGTGTTTGAAGTTAAAAAGTATGTAAAATTATTTACAAAATGTTTGGAAATGAACTACTCTTTTAATAGAGTAATAACAAGACAAATACAAAAGGCATTCACTGAACATGAGTTTAATGCCACAGTATATGTCAATTTCTACATGCAATGTTGTGATTTAATAAAACAAAGTTATCCCGTTTTAACTTCATAATATTTCAAGCTAAAACGTTCATTAATTGTCTCATCAATCACAACAGCCATGAAATATGATCTGAAGCGAAAACTCAAAAGAACTTGGGTGATTACGTAAATATATCCAGGCAGTTATCATCCACTTATTGACTTTGCATACTAAACAGTTTAAAGCTGTTGGAGAGTAACAACTTTCTTTGCGAGAACCAACAAAGTGTCGTGTCGCAAAGTCTTGCTTTTCCAGGAACTTGGGATTCCTTCAAGTCCAACCTGAAAAAACAAGCGTCACAGTATTAGAGCCATTACAAAACTGCAAGAGTAACTTGCATTATCGCTCTGTCATTAATGTATGACGTAATCATCCGATGAAAGATAAGTTCAATAGATAGCACAAAAAGAATTTGACCTTAATTACATAAAGCCTACTTTGTTTTATGGATAGAACAGTGCGGTCAAACAGATCACAAGGTCATGATTTTTGGCAGTACCTGAGCACCAATGCAGGCACCGATGAAGGAGCTCCTGCTACAGGTGCATCCACCGCAGCTCATAGTGTCCCGAATAGCCTGTTCATAGCCACTGGCTGTCAGAACCCCATGCAGTGCTGCCTGGAATGCACCTGGCAAACCTGAGAGACATGAAAAAGCTGCTGAAATACCTGTGACTAACTGTATTGGGTGCAAAAGATAGGCATAAGAGAATCATAAAAGGTTATCAGCTGCAGGGAACTAACCTCAAGTATTTGGAAACACAGTGGGAATGAGCTCTTTGGGTTTCTTGCTCAAATTGTCCTTTACTTGATGAATGTGTCCTAAATTAGAAAATGAAAACTAAAATAAGTTTGATTTCTTATCTGATATTAAATTGTGTATTTGTGATACATGCAAAGTTTGACATGAATCCTAAGATGATGTATTAGCGAGAGACAAGAGAAACAGTATATCCTGCTTCATCTGTGACAAAGAGTGTGTTAAAAACTTGTAGTTTGGTTCTTTTTTACATTATAGATTTAGCGTTCACACTGTCAAAGTTCTTTTTAATCAAACCAAAGCTGCCAAATGTAGACTTGCACTAAGTATCCAGCTCACAATCCTAACAACAATTTAAAGCTGTGTTTACCAATTATAGCTTTGTCCAACTCCTGAGGGTTTTTTCTGTTTGGGTCACTGAGCTGTTTCAGAACTGCATCCAATGCCTTGGGATCTGGACCATTCAGGATGAAATGCTCCAAGAACCTGAAGAAAAAATACATTTAACTGATATTTCCTTTTATATTATTGGGACCAGCTCCTTTACCATTTCTTCAATTTTACACATTCTAATTTGTGATTTACCACCATTCTGTGTTGGAAACCAAAATAAAGAGCCCCAGTTTCTGTTGTACGTAAACATCTCATATCAATCATATATTACCAACCTAGCAGCAGCGAGAGTTACTGCCACACATATGTCATTGTTTTGCGTGACACGGGTGGCTTCCTCAACTCTCTCCAACATCTCTGGTTTTCCAGCATAGCATGCAACGATGGGAGCCAGCTTTGCCACTCCATCTATTTGGTTATCAGTTTCACAACCTGAAAAGTGTCACAATAAAGATTTAATATATTATATTGCTCTATTATCTCCTTCCAAATTACTGAAAATGTTATTACAATCATATATTTGAAACATTCAAATGAATTAGTATCTATTAGCAATAATGTGGCTACACAAAATATTTGTGATGTTTATCTCACTTCATTTTCAGTAACTGACCGTACCTGTCTCTGGCTTCCCTGCATCCACATTTTTAATAAAGCTCTTAAGGCTTGCTTGTCTCCAGGGTCCTTCAATAGGTAGTTGAGGCCTGGGAGCTTGAGAAAAAAAAAAGTAAAACTCATGAATAATTCAGGAAAACTCATATCTGAAAACAAAACAAACAGCGTCTGTCTAGGGCTGTGAGTGAAAATGACAGGTAAATGTGTAAATGGTTATACTGTTATACCTCCTTTGTCTCTGTAAGGATCATTGACCGGTGTGTCATATTCAGATCCGGGTCCAAAGAATTTGTAGGTGCGCTGCTTCAAATCTTCCTCATTCAGACCTAATTGTACCAACAAACAAACTCAATATACAACATCCCATTAACCACAACATGGTCAACTAATATGGTGATATTCATACCATCCTAGTCAGATTTTCAAACATGCAATTTTTGCCTTTCTTACATACTGGAATGTATCAATGGTATCTTGGATTTTTCACCTTCACACTCAGACAGGGACTCCAGGAGGACGAATGCTTGATCTCCATAGCAGCTCTGCTGTCCAGTGTTCCTCCTGTAGAATGGGTTTGCAGACTCAGGTCGGAATTCAGGCTCAGGACTTTGAGAGAGCAAGATGCTCAGCTTCTGCAGGTCATAGACCCAATGGAGCGGTTGTGCTGCAGAACGTACAGTATCAACAAAAATCAGCATTTGTCAGCATTTGATTCTAGGATAATACTAGTTTGCATGTTTCACACATTAGCTGCTATAATTAATTACTACAGTAATGACAAAAAAGTCAAAATAGCTATATGATTACATTGCATCTCTATAAAATAATGTCAGTTTATAAATGTGCAGGTCCTTGTAAATGCTTATGTAAATACAGAGCATTGTGTACTGTAACACTGTTTGCGTCAATTCAGTTGATATTTTAGATATGTTTATATGTTATATAAATATGTTTTGTTGTATATATAAGGCTTTTTGGTATATTTTGTTACTAGTATTCGCAAGTAATGCAAACCTGCAGCATCGGCAACAGCTGATCCAATGATTGCTCCGATAGCCCTGTCAGCCAGGGCAAGAGCCATCTGTGACCGCAAGATAAAACGCACGTATTAAACAGAACCCGAGTAACGTTAAATTAAAGAAAAACTGTAGTGCTTCACTTATATAGCTTAGAATAAATACATCTTCGGTAATACAGACACATGAAACTCGTATTAATGGTTAATACAGTTTAAAACGAAGCTGTTTCTCACCTTGAAATCTTAAATTCTTCAAGGGCAGTTCTTCTGAAGTGGACAAGTTACACAACGCATTTAAAGTGAAAGCGCTTGTGTTATGGAACTGCGTTTTTTCACAAGAGGGTCTGGCTGCAGACATATGGGCGAGTGGAGCTCCACTCAAGAGCGGAAATACGTCACCTCCACTAGCGACGCCGCCGCCATGTTGGACCGGGCCACACTTTCCGTGGAATTACGTCGCCTCCACTAATGACGCGGCCGCCATGTTGGACCGGGCAACACTTTCCGTAGAATTACGTCACCTCCATGGCGGCGAGTGGAGATCCATTCAAGAGCGAAAATACGTCAACTCCACCAAATTTTCGTTTTATATTATTACTTGTTATATACATGTATAAGGGGTGCTTTGCAAGTTATGTCACCTCTTTGTACGTAATGTTAATATGTTCTGTACTTTTATCGTTGTTACTTTTACCTAGTAGAAATAATAAAAATAATAATATACTAATCTTTCACGGTTTATGACACGACAGCAATTTTTTTTATTTCCCCTCAGCAATTTGCAATACAGACATCCACAATCCATATTTGTAGGGCTTCTGCCTTTTTTTCATGTTTGTTTTACCAATGTACAACTGACAATGTAACATTCCATGCATTTTAGAAAGTTAACCCTATGTTTGTAATATTTAGCAGTGAAAAAATAATGAAATATTAAATAAAATATTAAAATAATACCTCAACCAGAATTTGTGTGTCGAATTTTGTATTTTAATCAAAATAATAACATACAAAATAACCACAGTAACATAATGAAGAATAACTTCCACAATTTAGAAGTTTTAATGGTTTTTGAGTAATAATAATAATTAACACATCTTACACTACACTGAAATCACATGAACTGCAATTGACCATAATTGTTACAGTAAAAACACAATGTGTGCGCACGCACGCACACTTTACTCTTCAAAACCTCCATCGTCTGTGAAGCAATCCCAGCTACAGTAGCCAGGGTGATCATTTGAGGAGTAAAACCCCAAAAGCACTCCCTGTTCTCCATTTTCCTGGTGACCAGCCCCACAGTCTTTGTGAAGCTGGCTGCGCTGTAGGTGACTGCACCTAGAGATGATGTAAGGCTTTCTGTACTTTAGATAGTGACAGCGTCTCTTTAAATATCTTCACTGCACCGGTTAAGTATCATTTTCATGTTTCAGTCAAAAGTTTCATGTTAGGGAAATGGAAGAGAGTGAGATTACTTAGCCTAATTATTATAGCCACAAAAACAAGAGGGTCAACCACACTTACTGAAGTCACCATCAAGCCAGTTGAGTGTGGCTCCTGTTAAATATGCTCCTGACTGACAATGATGTTAAATCTCTGGCATGAACAATTACGTCAGATGGGTCAAGTTTAATTACAATACTGACATTTCATTATCATTAATGTTAAAGCAATTTACTTGTTGCTGAAGGTGCCTGGGCCACCACAGTTGTGCTTTGTTGTTCTGATGCATCTGATTGCTGGGCTGGGGACACAAAGAAGACATGAGCACAGCAAAACTGGAACAAAACTATGTCTGTGTGCTGACGTTTTGTAAATTCAACACATAAAAGTACTGCATCATTCTCCTATGACAGTCCCATAGCAGACAAGGTAATGGTGCTCAGAAGTTCCAGTCTTTATTTGTGGAGGTGTAATGAGGATGGATAACACTTGATATACATTTGATCTGAAACTAAAAAAAAAAAGTCAAACAATAGAATAACAGAACAACAAAATAGAGAAAAATAAATATGTACATGTTAATGTCACATGTAAAAAGACATACATTTAAAATGTAAAGAGTGCTGCATCTTCCATGCCAATCTTATCCCTGGAAGTGAATGAAAAATTAAATATGAAAACAACCACCTCATATGACCTTTTTAACATTATATAACAAATGCTAAAGGCATACACATACAAAACGATCGTGTCCTTTCATTATTCACTACGTTATTTTACCACAAGCCACCAAAAACTAAGTTACACCTATGCTATCCATCATGTACTGAAGGTAAAAATTTAAAGAGCAAACAATTAACAAATAAGTTTTTCAGAAATGTATTATCCAAACTGTACTTCCCCAGTCAACTGAAAAGAAAGTATGTTCTTCAAGAATTTAGTGAAGAAGAGGCAAAGAAAACAAGGAAGTGTTATTTTACTTATCCAGTTCTTCCTAAAGCCAAAGAAGTAACATTTAAAATCCTAAAGGACATTTATCCATCTAATAACTTCCTACAAGAGAGATTTAATTGGGAGAACAAATCATGCAGGTTCTGTGAAAAAGATATTGAAACTGTTGATCATATGTTTTTGAAATGTGAATCTGTACAGACTTTTTGGCTGGAATTTCAAAACTGGCTTCATTTCAAACAGATATCAATAGACCCTTTGACTGTGATCTCAGTTAAGGTTGGAGTATTGTTGAAGGAAAAGATCCTAGACTTTTTGATAAATAACTTAATTACTTTGTGCAAATACTAGATTCATAGATGTAAGTTTTTTAAAGGTTAAACCTCACTTCAGCGGATGGAAGAATGAACTAAAGATATTTGCAAAGTCTCTTCATTACAGGATTGACATTGCTCGCGATATAAATCGATAAATCCATAGTGTTTATTATTCCTTTTGTCAGTAATTTCACGTAAGCCCTGTGCGTTTTTATTACACTGCACGTTACAACAGCTTCAGTTCACCATTTTAGCGATGCAGAGATAAAATTACCTGATTTTAAGTTTGAAGTACTCCCGGCGACGCCATCTTGATGTTTTCAAGTGGAGGTGACGTATTTCCGGTTTGAGAGTGGAGCTCCACTCGCCCATGGTCTGCAGCCAGACCCTTCTCTTTTTTCATGCTGCTGATTGGATGGAATTAAGCACGTGACAACACAACGTCGCAATGCACGTGCAATATTGTATTTGTTTGTTTGTCAAATCGAATGGTTATTATTTTATACAGTTTTTAAATATAGGCAATGCCTGTTTTAACTAACTAAATAAAAAAAAGGATAAATAACACAACATTTATTTTTATACATTTACTACTGGCCGATTCATTCGTTTTATAATTTTTAGGTAAACATTGATAGCCTGAATGCACTGTAAGTCGCTTTGGATAAAAGCGTCTCTTAAATACAGACATTTAATTTAATTTAATTTAATTTATTAACTGAAGTACACGAAATATTACAAATTTTACATTTATAAAATTACCTGAAGTGTCTAATAATAATAATAATAATAATAATAATAATACTAATAATAATAATACTAATAATAATAATACGAATTTTTTAAGATAAGATCTAAAATATGCACATCTGCATTACAGTTTTTTATTTTTATTTTTTACAGTTTTAACCGAGTAATACAAATGTCTACATCTGATAGTAACTAACGGAAAAGGAAGCACATTTGATAGGGTGGGGGTGACATTATCCTACTATGGTGAAGACTTGGTCCTTAATATTCATTAGATGAATCTTCGCCACTGGAAGATCAACAACGCAGCGTCAACAATATTAATGAATATTCATTAGTTTACATCACCATTGGAAGATTGCGATGCAACGCCGCGCGCTACACTTATTATAAAACCTTTGTCGTACTAGAATTCGTAACTCCACTGATGGGGATTTATAGTTTTGGTAGACCGCGGATTAACACAAATTAGTGCGCACAAGTCTCAGTTTTGGCAACTAAGAGCGCAAGCTCAAAAATAAAAAGAAGAAGGAAAAAGAAGAAAAAAACAAAACAAAACACGGATGACAAATCTAACGCAAGGTGTGCGCTCTGCTTCGGGTGTTTCTACATCTTAGCTTCATTCAGCTGTGTCAGATTTATTTAACAGTTGCTGGCTTTAATTTTATACGCGCATTATGGAGTACTGGAGGCAGTGCAGCTTGTGGCTGATCGATTGTAAAGTTTTGCCCCGGAGTCATCGGGTCACGGCGGACTCGGCGCAGGTTTTTGATTTGGCCCAAACTCTTCGGGATGGGGTGCTTCTGTGCCAGCTGCTGAACAATCTCAGACCCGGCACCATTAACTTGAAAGAGATCAATCTCAGACCACAGATGTCACAGGTGAGCGAAAATAGACAGTTTAACGTTATTTTGTTATTGCTTATGATTTTTTAAAAATAATATAACGTTTCCTCAGTTAGGGAAAGACTAACCTCCACACACAACTTTGGACTCAGTGCCATGTTCAATAAGTGAACATCTGTTTCAGTGCATTTCTTTTTAACCTGCATATTAAAGTATATTTTGACATTTTTGTAAGTTAAAGTCATGTAAGGCTTTATAGTAGGTACTAACCAGTGCCATAGTAGTACAAGTGGCCCCAGTGTAAGCGGTAACATAGACTTCTCTTCACAAAGGGCCCAGTGGTAGATGTACACATATCTCTTTGTATATACGCCATAATTTAGTCAGTCTGAAAAACTCTCAACAAACTGGGTAAACATTGACCTAATGAAACATCAATTTTATATGTACATCGTGTTTTGGGAGGAACCGAAAAGGCATCCAGATGAATGTTCTGTCTGTGTAAGTAAGTGTTTAGGGCTGAGAAGTCTCAGGCAGTCTGCCCAGGCTCAAACAACTCTTCCCAGATGCCCCTGTTTCACTCCAGTGACCTGATAAAATCCAACTTTGATCGGACTGATTTTTAAATGTACAAATCCACCCTTCTGGATTGACGAGATGCAGTCAGTCTCCATCAGACAACGGAAAAGAGCAATTTTCAACAACATCCCTTGTTGCATTAGTCGGCATTCCTGTTACTTTTTTGACTCATGCAAATGGTGTATTTTGAGAAGTGTGGTTTTAGTGCTTTGGAATTGGTTCACATTCATTTAAATACACAATTGTGAACTAAAGGCATTAAATCGTTTAAATCAAATTAATTTATATAGCAATAGACTGATAGTAGTGGGAAGCTAAAAGCAACCTCATACGTCATTTTCAGAGTTGGTTTTTTGTGGTCTTTGAATAGTAAGAAAATGCAGAAGCTGAAATATTTTTAATAGCACCTATTAGGCAAGAGAGTCTGTTAGTGATTAGTTGGAAATCTCATTTCCTCATCTATAGTAGGGAAAATCTGTAATGATTTCACTAATTCATCTATTTCAAGGCCACATTTTCTAAAAAAAAAAAAAAAAAAGAATTATCCTTAAAATGTTCTGTCCTGGCATTTGCATTTACATTTGTAACCCCCCCCCCCCAATAAAAAAAAATCTAGTTCAAATCTATTTACATGTCGCTCGAGACTTACTGATATAAAAATATTCATAACTTTATTTGGGGTACTACTATGCAAATTAATATTAAGCCTAAAATGTGTTTTAGTGTCACTACTGATGAGGATTGTATGTATGATTTTTGAATAGTTTTCTTTTTTAAATGCGAGATATTTAAAGTGAAACTGAAGTATTGCAGTAGCCTAGTTCCACTTTAGCACAATCAAATATACTTCAGTATATCTTTAGCTGTACTTCAGTACCACTTCAGCACAATTAAAGTGCATCAAGTACAAAAACAGTTTTTCCAATTCAGCAAAAATGAAGTATACCCATTTAGTATAATAAAAGCGCAATTGCAGGTTATTTGTATGAAGTACCTAAATATGTAATATGTTTTTGTAGTAGACTTAGCATGAAATAAATGTACTTGAAATTCATTTTAGTATATTTATTTTTCACTAGGTATGCCAGAACCAAACTTTTAAAAATGTTAACAGAAACTTGTTTATTGGCTTTATCAGTTCCTCTGCCTGAAGAATATTCGGACGTTCTTGTCTGCATGCCGTGATGCATTTGGGATGAAGAAGAGTGAACTGTTTGAAGCTTTCGATCTCTTTGATGTCCGAGATTTTGGAAAGGTAATCGAAAATCTCTTTTCAATAATTTCTTATTAGTAATATTATTAGTAAGGAGACAAGTAACCAATAGCAAATTGTTACTTAAATCTATTTTAAGATTTGTTTTTAAACACCATAACAATAATGTGCACCATGAGCTAAAATCATCATTAATATATGAATGAATATAATTAATGTTTAATTTATTTTGAGATCACTAATCATACAATCAGAATTACTTGTGAAATAATGCTGACTGTTAATGAGACTGGAAAACATAATTTTCCTGAATATGGGTCAGACAGTATATTGATTGGGGGGGGGGGCGTGTAATGTAGGGATAACCTCTATCCCTTCATAAGCATTTCCTTGTTCATTCACATTTCCTGTGCAATGAACATAATGTGTTTAATTTTCCTCTGAAATTGTAGCTGTCTCTTCTTGTACTCGCACACACACTTGTAAATGCCTGATGTGGTTGTGCTCTGGCCTCTGAAGGTCACCTGTAATCAATAACACATTTATTTCCCAAACCTTCCCATGTACAACCTCTTCCTGAATGTTTGGACTGTCTTTGTCTGGTAGTGTAATACAATAATTCCCCGAGCCACAGGAGTAACCAACTCCAGTAGCTTCCTCCTGGCATTTCTCTTCCTAGCAAGTGCAGTGGCTGAGGATCTGGCCTCACGCAGGGTTAAACATATAGTAAAGCCTCCTTTGTGCTGTGAGGGATTGCACTGTTTTCACAGAGGGGTTCGGCCATTGTTTATCTATACTCATAGGACACATCTGCAGCCATGCAGAATCATCAGCACAGCCCTGTAGGGCTGAACTACACCGCTGAAAGAACTGACTAATGTAGGGAACAGAAAAGCCATTCAAACACTCCCAGTGCACAGTTTTCGATGGCTTATGACTGAGGGCATGTGTGTATGTTGTTCATGTTTCTGTGGAGTGTCATTTGTTCAGTATATGTCTGGATAACCTGGTGTTTTATGCAGTCATAAAGTAGTTTTAGTTTTGCAGGTTTATTTGATATTGACGATTAAAATGATGCATTTCGGGGTAACTAACTAAAAGTACGAAGTTAGCAATGCTACTAATTTAACAACATCTTTCAGTAGCATGACATTTTCAATAACGAGGAGGCCATTTGATAAAGGACCTTAGAGGACCTCAGTAGTCCTCCTTTACAGAAAAAAAAAAGAAGTTAACATTTTTATTCAGCAAGGATTAAAATGATCATATTAAATGTTGTAGATGTAGTTGTTGTTATTATTATCATTAATAAAGTTTTTTTTTTTTTTTAGCACTAGTCTTGGCAATTTTCCATTTCAATTAAAGGTATAAGACAAAAGTCTTTGAATATTTTTTTTTTCCTGCAGGAAAAGGTCTTTATTTAATGAATTGAATTGCAATGAAGAGGCAACACCCAAATGAAACATTTATACCATCACATCATAATGCATATTGAACATATATGTCCATTTAAGGTGCATAACTATGATGTGTTTCTAAAAAAACAAACAATTTTTTAATGTTCTAAGGAGCCAGGGCGTCAAAGAACCTAAAATAACATTCCTGTTTCACACACTTTTCTCGCATGCATACTCAAATAGATTTCCTGTTATCTCTGAGCTCATCAAAAACTCAAGCATACTGAGGCAAACTGAGACAATCTAAAGAACACTCTTTACTTCAGTGAAGCAAATCGTATTAATATTTCAAACAGAAAAAAAAATCTAATATATAATGTATTATGTAGAATATTAAAATGTAGTTAAGATATTAAGATTGTTAAGCTCCAGATCAACGTATTAATGATTTCTTTAGTATCATTTGACACTGAAGACTGGAGTTATGGCTGCTGAATGTGTAGTAACTTTGGAGATATTTTGGAGTAAGCTTTACTACTACTGCTAGCTAACTATATTTGCGCTTAACAATGACCAACAAAGCGAAGCATTGACATCATTGCAAGAACTATTAACATTACTTCACACCACAATTTTCCACTGCAGTTATTATGTTTTGCCCCATTTATAGGTCTCTGTGTGTTCTCAAAGGTTAAGTTAATCCTACTTATAATCTTTGCCAAGCAGCAATCATCTAACATGAGTTTGCCTTGTAAGTACGCATGTTACATCCACATCCATTAAATCTACTTTAAACTAAATTATGAAGTAATGATATAAAACACACGTCAGATTTGCCACATAATTTGGAACTATGTTCTTATTTTACTATTGAGTAAAATAATATGAACTGATAGTTCAGACTCTGATTGGATGATTTGCTATTTAAAGCTTTTATAAAAGACCGAAAAAACGCATGCCAAGTTGCATACTTTGCCAAACAACCACACATAGCCTAATATTAGTATAATGAAGTATATTACATAAATGGAATAAAATTCTAATAATTGTAGTTCTGTATTGAACTTAGGTGTGTTTTTTTCTTCATTATATTGTGGTTTAAGTCAGTAAGTCGCATGAGTCTCTGTGCTACTGTGATTTTACCATGTAAGAGTGTTGTAGGTACCTGCATGGCCTTTCACTGCTTATTGTTTTTGTTATAATAGTTTCTCATGGAGTTACACAGGTGTTAATGTTGTTAAACTCTGCTCATGGTTGTTTGTGTGCTCATGAAGACCGCACATCTGTTTGGAGGTTGTTTGGTTTTAAGCTTTTCTCACCTTTCATCTTCCTGTGCTGTTTCCTTAGAGACTCCACGGCGCATGCAGCATGCATATGTATAGTAGTTGTTTCAGTCACTTCATATGACAATAGAGGTATACATTTACTGCATGCCTTCAAGGCATTCTCTTATATTAGGTTACTGGGGTAGCATATTGGCACAACTACATCCAATCAATAGGTGGTGGGAGTTTTGTCTTCACAAAGCAGTAGGGATTTACTGACATGGTTTATAAACTGCTTTATTTGCATCATATATTATTTGAATATTTGTAATTTATTTATTAATTAATTTGTTGTGTCTAATCAATATGCATATAGTGCATTGAATAATCACTTTTGTTTTACCGTATTATTTAGCTGACATTTAAAATCACAGTCCTGTCCCTGATTTCAAAATTTCCCAAATCAATCGGGAAGCCGCGCGCTTCAGTGAAACATTAGAATCTGAATAGTGCGTTCAGCGCATGGGCGAGGTCACATTAGAAGATAATGAAGGGAGATGTGAAAAACAGACATCACATTGTTTTCATATGACATGACATTCAGCCCAGCATGGTGACCCATACTCAGAATTTGTGCTCTGCATTTAACCCATCCAAAGTGCACACACACAGAGCAGTGAACACACACACACTGTGAACACACATCCGGAGCAGTGGGCAGCCATTTATGCTGTAGCACCCGGGGAGCAGTTGGGGGTTCAGTGCCTTGCTCAAGAGCACCTAAGTCGTGGTATTGCCGGCCCGAGGTTCAAACCCACAACCCTAGGGTTAGGAGTCAAACTCTCTAGCCACTAGGCCATGACTTCCATATGGATTACTTTATCACAGAATATCTGTTTTCGGCAGAACTTGTTTAGTTTAAAAGTAGACATGTCAAACTTTCTATAGATATTGAGCTACAGTTTATTTTAATGACGTGTTTGTAAATGAAGATCAGCGCAGACAAAGGCTGCAGACAGCACACCTTGTTTGTTATCTTTATTTTATAAGTGCACAAAGTTCTGTTGTTATTATGTCTGTATACAAAAAAAGTAGACCCTTTAAAGATTCGATTGATGTATTGCTCTTATCTGTAAGATCAAAACTGAAAGTGTAATTTAAGTTCTTTTCGGGGGTTATGAGCAGAAAATGACTCATAACGTGTATACGTGTTAATCGTCTCCAGAGGGTTAAAGTTAACTGCAAGTAAGCAAACCTTTAACCAGCTGTAGCATTATGCCGGTTCTTGACAGTTCTATGCTATTTGTTTTTTATTTCTCTAAGTGAAGCAACATTTCATTTTGAAATATCAGAATTTAAGCCTTACCTGTTGTTGAATCATCCAAAAGTTTTGGCTTGGGGTCCTTCACATGCGGCAGCAGCACTTTCCACTACACCAATAACACGGGGCTGCCCGTGGACGTGCCTGACTTTAAATCACCGCTACTAAACACGGATATCGACGATGCCGATATATAAAAAAATGACAAATATCGGCCTGATATATCGGTCGACCTCTACTTTGCTATTGCATACAAAACTGAACTATTTTAATAACTGAAACAGTATAAGCTGTTTAGGGACTGTTTAGCTGTTCAAATCTGACACTAGAGCATTCCTTCATTCAGACACAGTAAAGGATCTGATAAGAATCAGTGCAGACTAGAGGGACCAAGTCAGGAAGATTTTAGCCAGGGCCAAAGATCTAGAAGGCTACAGGAGTTGGCCATCCGAGGGGCATGTGACTGCAATGGGTGACAGTCCATAAGACATTGAGCCTTGAGACGTTCAGTTTGAAGCCCTTAAAACACTTAATTTAGATTTTCTTTTTATTTAATTTATCTTTAGATATTTTAAGTTTAAATTTCAGCTCAGTGAATCACTTTAAGCACCAAGACTTTTTCAGTAAGTTACCTTTCTTGTAGAATTGTGCTTCAAATAAAGAACTTTGTTGACCAAATTGTTAGTTAATCATTTACAAGTCAATAATGCCTATATGGACAGTGATTTTTTTTTTTAAAGTGAACTTGTAAATCTGCAGTGTTAAATGTGATGCAGTCGAAAATTTGGGTACACCTAACTTTTGTGCTGGGTTCACTTAAGATAAAGGTTATTCGCACTAGTGCAACCAGTGCAAAAAGTTAGTCTAGAGCCCTGCTTTGTGACTGGTTGTTTATACTGAGAGAAAGTACAACTAAACTAAAGAAAGTCTTACCTTCTACACACTCACACTTGCTTTCAGAACTGAAACGTATGAATGTGCAGTATATCAAGATTCAGTATGAAAAGCTCACCTCTGCTGCACTGCTTAATGGTGGAATTTAAATTCTGCAGCGGTCTGACTGTAAAGCTGCAAAAGCTTCGACCTGCAGCTGGCATCTGAGCTTTATACTGTATAGGTGACCTATTTTAATGTTTTTGTACAGAGCTTCAAACATTTTATTCGTAAATAGGTAAAATTACTAATAAGGAAAATCATTAGATTTTATTCCTTCATGTAATTTGTGGAACAGATGCTAGGGAAATGTATAGGAGTACAGATTGCTGCGGTTCCCATCTCCAAAGAATGTTGCCTGTGAATAGAGTAAAACATTCATGCAGTTTAGGATGCATGAAGTAAGAATGAAAGTAGATGACAACACCTCTTATCAGTGGCGTGAACAAAAATAACTTTGTAAAGGAAGCAGGGTTGGTTTTCTACAGGTGTTATGTATAGCACGATTCAATGACCTAAATGGTGTGCTATCATCGAGATCTGTCTATTGTAAGTGTGTTTGTGCTGCATGCTTATGTGTTACCATATGTCAATCTGTATACGTCTGTGTCTGCATGAGTGTACATGTGAGAAAGCAAGCCCACATCGAACAAGCTTGGCATTGCAAGACCACTTCCTTTCCAGATAGAGCGATGTCTCTCTAATAACAGCTTTTCATATGTAGACTATAACAGCAATCACTTATTCTTTTCAGATTAAATAATAGATTAAATAGTAGATAGTGTTCATCCTATTAGTTACTTAAAACTAGTTTTATAGAACTATTTAATAGTTGAACCATTTGCTATATCTCAAGGAAAATGCAGCAAAGTGCTGTTGCTGTTTTCACATGTGAAGAGGGTGTTTACAAAGGACAGTCAATTTAATTGGACCCCTTTTTGCCTTCAGAACTGCCTTAATTCTTTGTGACGTAGATTCTACAAGGTGTTGGAAACATCCCTGGAAGATTTACATATTGACATGATAGCATCATACAGTTTCTGCAGATTTGTCGGCTGCACATCCATGATGCAGATCTCACGTTCCACCACATCCCAAAGGTGCTTTATTGGACTGAGATCTGGTCATGTTCAAGAAACCAGTCTGAGATTATTTGAGCTTTGTGACATGGTGCATTATCCTGCTGGAAGTAGCTATCAGTATGCAGTCATAAAGGGATGGACATGGTCAGCAACAATACTCAGGTAGGCTGTGGCATTTAAATGATACTCAATTGGTATTAAGGGGCCCAAAGTGTGCCAAGAAAATATCCCCCACACCATTACACCACCACCAGCAGGCTGAACCATTGAGACAAAGCAGGATGGATCCATGCTTTCATGTTCTTTATGTACTAAACCTCATGGCCCTGACTAGGGCTGTGCGATAAATCAAAATCGAATCGAAATCGCGATTTGAGACATTGCAATTTGCTAATCGCAAAAGCCTGCGATGTGGACGAGATATTTCTCTGTTCCAGAGCATATGCATGACTGTCAGCCTTAAGTGACAGTCTTACTAACCAATAGAGTGAGCGCACCTCCATTCTACCCAATCAGCTCTGCTCTAGGCAGCTGTGTAAACACCCACCATAAAAAAAAGCAAAAAAAGAAAAGAAAACGGAAATCAGGAGAGAGACGGAGTGGGATTATGGCATCTACAGGGTCAGGTCAATAGACAAATTAAAACTAAAGAAAAATGTTTGTTAACTTAAGCTTTGAAAAGACAGACAACAAACAAAAAATATAATTTACAAGAGCTGCGTCACAATGCATATCAAGAGCATCTCTTATTGCATGTTCACTATTCCCAATTCAGAAGACCGCACACACAGCCCGTGTCTCTGAATGCTTCTCATAAATGCTTCTCATACTCGCCCCTCTCTTCCCTAAGCGGCGCAAATCCCGTTTCATGGACAAGCCGTTCACACTCGCCGCACTCACGCAGTCAGTTTCGTAATCCTTCCATTATATTCTCGCGCGGCCCTGCACCTCAAATCTCCACGAGCGCATCTGATGGTATGAATGAGGCTCGAACGCAGGTTCGCACCTGGCTCTTGTTTAAAACTAATGTAAATTCAGTCTAACTTCTTGCTTCTTTCTCTTGAATGAAATTAAACATTCAGCACATTTTCCGCTTGTTCTTAAAATCCCAAATACAGTGTAACTTGTAATATTTTAATGATTGACTAAAGAAATACAGTTCTTTATTTATATAAAAAATAAATATCTCAATTAAATTCAGTAACTAAGTTAATTCTATAAAATTAGTTATACCATTATAATCTTGTCTGCTGAAAAAAAAGATATATATATATTAGTATATAATATAATATATTGTATTGGATAGATCAACAGTAATTCCTATTGGATTCCTAATTTTGTAATGGTTTCATGGAAACTGTAAGAATTTTTCTTTTCAGCAGGGTAATGATAATCATACTGTGTAATCATACTGTGCTGCACATTATTGACAATTTTAAGCTGAAGCTTGACTTTGCAAATTAAAAAATCGCAAATCAAATCACAATATCTGTCAGAAAAATCACACTTAGATATTTTCCCCATATCGCACAGCCCTAACAGAGATGTGGATCAAACCAGAGGACAATGCTACACCTGCAGCAGTCTCCAATAATTTCTCCTTTTCCCACACTCCCCGTCTTACTTGAAGAGGTGGAGGTACTTGATGGTGATTCTGAGGGGTGGCCCGGGGTGGGTATTTTTAAGTAACACAGTAACAGTCGTACTGAGACTGTGAGAGCTGATTTCTGCTCAGCGGACGTTAGGCCATGCAGGTCAGGTGACCCATGAGATGAGCACGCACGCTTCACCTACTGCTGCTGGTCCGTGAAATATGTATGGTAATTTATACGGCTGTAGTCAACCAAAGAAATACTTAGTCAACCAAAGTACTGTCCGGGGCAATGATCAGTTGACTAAAAAAATAAAAGACGCGATGTTTTGCAATTTGATTGAACATTTATTAAACAATTTTCATAGTGCATTTATAAAACAACAACGAAAAACATCAATGATACATAAAACTACAATAGTAATACAATTCTTTGAAAATTAAATGATTCAATCGTGCAACTGACCACACCACAGGCTAAAAAAATAAAATAAATTGCTAAAACTGCCGAATAATGAAAAATACAAAAAAAAAAAAAGGTTCTCGTTTATACAGGCTGTATTTTCTTCTTTACTTTCAAAGCTATGGGTTAACTTTTTTCCAGCCTATCTAGGCGTTTTAAAACAAACACACAAAAAACCCAAATAGCCTAAAAAACAAGTCCAACAAGACGAGAGGACCATGTTGGCAGCGTTGTCCGTTACCACTGACACCCGCTTCTCTGGTGGAATGTGGTAAGCGTTCGTGACTTGAGTGAGTCGCGCAGCGACATTTTCTCCCTTGTTGGCTTCATCCATCTGCTTTGTTTCTAAAACAACGCTATTCATTTTCCAGTCTGCATCAATAAAATGGGCCATGACTGTCATGTATGCTTCCATTCTAAGCGAAGACCACAAATCAGTTGTGAGGCCTACAGCCTCGGAGGATTGGAGTAACTGGTTTACATTTACATTACATTTTGGGCATGCGCCTAGAACACGTGTTCACGTGGTGCGCTAAACTGTGGCGCTGTTATAAAATAGCCTAAATTAAATCATTTAAAGTTTGGGATAAAACATAGGTTAATTATATTAAGAATACAGTAATATATAACAGCTAATAAAGAAATAAATATCAAGGAGTAAATCAATGAAAATATCTTTATTGGTGAAAAAATACAAATAATTATGCAACTGGTCAAACAATGAGAATGTCAGTCGACCAAAACGGCATCAACCGATTATTTGTTTATTTATTTGTTTATTTATTTGGGTCCCCATTAGCTTCCACAATGTGGTTGCTAGTCTTCCTGGGGCCCATAATGTGCTGAAACGTATGTACAATTAAAAATACACAAATATAATATACATATAACTTACATATAACATAACCACATGTATACATTTATCCACATATACACATTCACACACATACAACATTTGAAAATGTCAGTACCTATATAAGTCACAAATTAACTGGTTTAATGCTATTAATAATAATCTGTTTTAGAGTCTTCTTAAAATTACATATGTTGGATATATACCTTGTTCTTAAGTCCAATTTATTCCAAGCAGATGACGATCTAACTAAAACTGTTCTTGTCATACAATTGGACCTTGCGGATGGAACCACTAACACACCTGAGCTCACCTGACGCGTAACATGTGCGTGACAATTCCCACTAAAAACCAATTTATCTACAAAAGATTTTGGATTGCTTTTAAATAGAGCATTGTGCATATAACAGAGAAGACTTATATTAAGTTTGTCCTCCACCTTTAGCCAGCCCAAACAGGTATGCATTTTATCCACACTGGAGCGAAAAGAGCAACCAAGGGCTACTCTTGCGGCTCTGTTCTGAACAATTTGTAATTTTTTCAGATGTCCCTGTGCAGCACTGGACCAAATTACTGGGCAGTACCCCAGATGTGACAGAACTAAAGATTGGACAACTGTTTTCATAACTAATGGTGGACAATATACTGAACATCTCCGGGAAAAAGCAATGCCTTTGGCCATTTTAGACACAATGTGGTCAATCTGATCAGCCCAAGAGAGCTGACTATCCAGCTTCACACCCAAGAGTTTAGTCTGACTCACCTGCTCTACCACAGATGTATCAATAATTAGATTTAAGTTGCAAGGCTTGTCAAGCATACGTTTAGTACCAAAGACTATACATTTAGTTTTAGATATATTGAGAGCTAGTTTATTAAGTTTCACCCAATTTGTAATGGCATTAAGTTCATTCTGCAAGGTACAACTTATATCAGTAATTGTAGGTGATGCATAAAACATTGTAGCATCATCTGCATACAGTACAACATCTGCTCTTGAAACAGCATGTGGCAAATCATTGACAAACACAGAAAACAACAATGGACCCAAACAGCTGCCCTGAGGAATACCACATGACAACTGTTTACAATCAGAAAAGCTCCCGTTGAAAAATACCCGCTGACTTCTACCAGAGAGATAACTGCCTATCAAGGACACAGACTGATGTGAAAACCCATAGCACTTAAGCTTAGACAGTAAAATGTCATGGTCAATAACATCAAAAGCTGCTGTGAAATCCAGCAGCACAGCACCCACAAGCTTTTTGTCATCCATAAAAGTTAGCCACTGGTCTACCATTTGTACCAATGCAGTGTTAGTGGAGTGTCCTGGCTTATAAGCATGCTGTGAATTGGAGAGCAAATTATTTGATACAAAGTACTGCATCATTTGATTAAAAAGTAACTTTTCAAATATTTTGCTCAATATAGGTAAAATGTTAATTGGTCTACAATTTGATTCAGTGAGACCTAATCTATCATCTTTCACTAAAGGTATAATTTTAGACTGCTTCCAAATTTCCGGAAACACCCCACTTATCACAGATCTATTAAAAATGTGACTGATAGGCTTGCATAAGATATTAGCAACAGTTTTAAATATTTTGCCATCCAAGTGATCTATACCTGCAGTTTTTTCCTCCGGGAGAGAAAGCAACATCTTTTCAACAATTTCCTCTTTAACTGTACCAAATATCAATGAACAAGATTTATTCCTCATAATGTTCTTCACATTACTACAAGGTGAATCCTTAGGGTATGATAACATACTAGATCTTAAATTTGCAGTTTTCTTTATAAAAAAGTCATTCAAATGATTTGCTATATCTAAAGGTTTAGTGATTATTTCTGCTGCTGTTTCCAAATACATATTATAACATTTTGTTTTTTTACACATTATTTCATTTATAACTTTCCACAATTGCTTACTATTATTTGATGAGTTACTAATCTTTTGGCTAAAATATATTTTCTTTTTTAATCTATTTAATTTTGTCACTTTATTTCTCAACTTACAATAATACCTTTCATCCATATCACTTTTAGATTTTAGAGTTTCAGCTTTGGCATTATCCCTTTCCCTCATTATAGATTTTAGCTCTGCATCTAACCAAGGAGCATTATTGCTTTTTATCGACCTTTTTCTAATTGGTGCATGTTTGTCAACTATTTTCACAAACCTATCCATAAAAATACGTAAAGAAGCATTAACATCCTCCTCGTCACAAACCACCGACCAACTGGACCTCTCAACATCTTCCACAAACGCATTAGGATCGAATGTTTTATAAGACCTACGATAGACAATTCTTGCACCAAATTTAGGTAATTTAGTTTTCTTTGTTGTGATGATTAAATTATGATCACTGCATCCTACTCCAACTGAGATGACCTGTGAACACAACTCATACACATTGGTAAAAATGTGGTCAATGCATGTTGATTTAAATTTACCATTCAAAGAAATTCTTGTGGGTTGTGTAACAATCTGCTTAAGGTTAGAAGCATTAGTTATAGTAATCATCTTTCTACGTAAATAACACTTCTTTGAAAACCAATCAATGTTGAAATCCCCCAAAAGGAAGATATCTTTGGTTTGAGCAGATGCCTTCTCAATGTTATCACATATCTTTTCCAAGTAATCTATATTTGAACTGGGAGGTCGGTAACAGCAGCCCACTAAAATGGGTTTGTTAAACTGAATATTTAACTGTAACCATATCATTTCAATATCGCTGCCCATCAAATCTTCCCTTGGAGTGACTGCAATATTTTCTCTAATATAGAATGCAACACCCCCACCATTTTGATTTCTATCTTTTCTAAATAGTCTGTACCCCTCAACAGCTAGCTGTGAATTATCAAAACTGCGGTCTAAGTGTGTTTCTGATAAGGCCAATACATGAATCCCATTGGAACAGATGTTTATAATTTCATGAACCTTATTTCTGAGACTACAAATGTTCAAATGAGCTAAAACTAAACCTTTCTTAGGCAAGTTTGAAAGTAAATTTGACATATTAATAAGATTAAAACATCAAAACAAAACCATCAGGATAAGAATCTAAATAAAGGTCATAAGCAGTTAGTCAGATGCTTGCTTTTGTCCATTTGCCGGCCAAATTATAAGCTTATCATACCTTAAGCTGGCTCTTTCACCTTTCTCTCTTGCCTCTTTCAGTTTTGGCAGCAGTTCACGTCTCCTTTGCTGCACCAAATCAGAAAAGTCTTCATTGATATAAATGTTTGTACCCTTTAATTTCTTGGTGGAGGAAAGGATGCGCTGTCGGTCTTTCAATCTAAGAAGCTTCACAACAATTTTTCTTGGCTTTCTTCCCTCATGGAATTGGCCAATCCGGTGGACCCTTTCCATCTCAATTGTAGAACTATCCAGACCCAAGTTATTAGACAGCATTTGTTGAATCTTCATTTCTAATCCACTAATTGTTTCGCCTTTTTCCTCATCGATCCCATCAATTAGTAGATTAGATCTCCTTAACTGATTTTCAATGTGATCCAGCTTCTCAAACAGATCCTCCAATTCCTGCTTTGATTTTAAAATGCTGCTCTCAAATGATCGAATTTTTATATCAATGTCATTCTTCTTAGCTTTCATCTCATCCATGATGCCTTGTGTGAACTGTAGACTAGTTTTTAGTTCTTGTACATCTCTAATCACACCATCCAACCTTTTCGCATTTCCATCCATAATAATTTGAATGAAACTCTTGAAGTTGTCCTGTTGTTGTTTTAACATTTCCTTATAAAATTCTCTCTGCTGATCCATCATGTGGGTCAACACACCCATAGTTACAACTGTATCATCCTCTGATGGTTGTTTACTACCTTTGGGAGGCATGATTCCACAATCTTACCAAGATGTACTAAGATAGGAGTGGCAGGCCCACCAAACCCAGAAGCCTCTCAAACAGTTGAAACAATGAAAACAGTCCAATTCACTCGCCGCACAAGTCCAATATTCAAAATGTGAAGACTAAATGCATATATTGACCAAATGTTGACCTTAAAGTAATGGTCCAATATGTGATTACAATGATTTGTATTAGATTGTAGAGAGCTAGAGACCTCAGAGACAGAGCATGGCAGCCGACTATACCTCACTTTACTATGAAAAAGTGTGAAGAAAAATATTAATAGAACATTAACTGGAGTGTGAGAATCATTTTACTATGCTGAAGTGTAGCAAGAGATTTGTCCCTTTTTGCTTTTCCTTACATCCAGTTGTGTTTGGTGTATTTGCATGTGGCAGAATTTAGTCTACTTTGGGGCATCGTTTGATAAACTATTTGGTTGGGTTTATTACACAGACCTTGCAACCCGAGGGGAAACAGGAATTCCAGAGGGCAACAGAATCGATTGCTATGAAATATGAAAAGCTATTTTCTGGACTAAAGACTGAGGATGTTTTTTGCAGATGTGTGTTCAATAGAGCTAATGTTATGTTTTTGGCCAACCAGTGTGTAAAATATAGTGTTACAATATAGATTTAAGTAACTATAACATAAGAACAAGCTTTGTCTTATTTATTTGCTCTGTGATTAAAGGGCTGTTTAAAGTCTTTTTTCTCTTGAAGATGTCTACAGCTAAGTCATAGAATTACAGAAAAGCCGATAAAAGCTGCAAACTGTGCATGTAAAACCACATCTCTCAAATGTATGTTCAAATGAAATATAGCCTATTCTGTAATTCGAGATCACAATTTCAGACATAAGCCGTAATTTAATGCACAATTAGTTGAGAGCACAGTGCACTTCTACTATAAAATATGTGTAAATGAAACCATTTAAATGCATAAAAACTAATTTTATATCCTGTTATTTATTTCTACTGTTGATTTCTGGCCTTTTTCACATTTTTGTTCACATTTTTGTTCACTGCACGCCTCATCCATGAGTAATGTCGCAGAGGAAGCATTAACGAGTTTTGAGAAGCTGAATGAGCAATAAAACTAAAGTGAGCCCCTTTATTAAAATATCTGGAGGTCAGAAATAATAAAAAAATTGTAATTTTCACCCAGTGTTACTTGAGTCGCAAATTGCAATCTCAATTCAGTTAAGTAGAAATTAATTGTTCTCAGTTGTGTTTAAGGCACTAAAATAGTCCAGTAGGCCTAGTTAAAGAACTGCCCCCCCAACTGAGCCTGGTTTCTACCAAGGATTTTTCTCCATTCTGTCACTGATGGAGTTTCGGTTCCTTGCCGCTGTCGCCTCTGGCTTGCTTAGTTGGGGTCACTTCATCTACAGCGATATCGTTGACTTGATTGCAAATAAATTGATATACACTATTTAACTGAACAGAGATGACATCACTGAATTCATTGATGAACTGCCTTTAACTATCATTTTGCATAATGACACACTGTTTTCCTAATGAATGTTGTTCAGTTGCTTTGACACAATCTATTTTGTTTAAAGCGCTATATAAATAAAGGTGACTTGACTTGACTATAGTCAAACACATTTTTTATATAATATAATAAAGATTTCTGTGCCACCCCAGACTGGTTGCTGGCCCTTCCCTGGCCACCCCTATAAAAACATCCTCGCTTCGCCACTAGAGGTACTGTTCTGCTTATCTGTAATGATTGGAAATTTAATCCTTTACTATCTCTGAGTATCAACAGCTCCTTTGAATCACATTCAGCCACTATTACCCACCCTCTTAAAATCCATTTTATAGTTGTTTATTGATCCGACGATAGCTGCTTGCATCTCAGCATGTCTAGCAGAGATTTCTTGTTGGATGACGGACCATCACCTTTAACTCACCCGGCCTAAGAAAGAACTGCTTGTGGTTTCAGCAGACTCACCGCTTTATAAAAATTTCACCATCCACTTAGGCTCATCAACCATAACTCGTACAAAAACAGCTAGAAACCTTGGAGTTGTCATTGATGATAAGCTGAATTTCTCAGACCACATATAACTGCCCAGTCCTGCAGATTTGCTTTATACGACATTAAGATCAGGCCTTTTCTTTTAGAAAATGAAATACAACTTGTTCAAGCTCTTGTTTTGTCCAGGCTGGACTATTGCAATGCTCTTTTGGCAGGTCTTCCAGCCACTTCTTTCAAACCTCTTCAATTATTTCAAAATGCCCATGCAAGATTAATCTTTAATGAGCCGAAAAGAACACATGGCACACCTCTGTTCATCAATTTACGCTGGCTACAAGTAGCTGCTCCCATAAAATTCAAGGCATTAATGTTTGTCTTCAAAACCAGCACTGGCTATGCACCCATTTACTGTACCTACATTCAATTCTTCAGCCCTCTTGAAGCTTGTGTTCTGCAAGCAAACAACATATTATTGTACCATCTCAAATAGGCACAAAATCACTTTCACAGACTTTTTCATTAGCTGTTCCCTCCTGGTGGAATGACCTGCCCAACTCAGTCCGAGCAGCTGAGTTCTTAGCCATCTTCAGGAAATGACTTAAAACACATCTGTTCCATCTTTATTTGAACCTCTAACTCTAGCATTCTATTTTAATTCTACTTTATCTACTTTTTTTAAATAGCTATTTATTTGTTTCTATACTATCTACTTTTTTTTCCTTTGTGTGTGTGTGTGTGTGTGTATATACGGAGCGCAACACATGGCATGCAGGAAAAAATAAGGCTAAATTGTGTGCACGATTTGCTAATTAATTCCCTCAATTTGCTAAATTGTGTACACGATTTCTAAATCGAGAATGAAATAGTAAATTTTGCACACGATTTAGCAAATCGAGGGAACGAAATAGTAATTGTGTGCACGTTTTAGTACATTGAGGGAACAAATTTATATATTGTGCTTAAGTTTTAAGACATCGAGGGAAAAAATTAGTAATTTGTGCTCATTATTTATTTATTTTTTCTTGAATGTCATGTGCGGGGCTCCATAGTGTGTATGTATACTGTATGTGTGTGTATAATATATACAGTATATATAAATATATCTATCTATCTATCTACACACACACACACACACACACACACACACACGTTTGTGTGTGTATATATATTAGAATGTGTGTATAAATTAACTAAAATAAATAAATATAAATTAAAGTATGTTTTCTGTCATCTAACTAACTCTTACAATTAAACTATTTTGTACCTTTTAAAACTCACATTTTAAAACTCACTTTTAAACTCAGTGTTCTCGTTTTGCAGCATTTTCCTAGAGCTGCAGGTTTTTTTTTGTTATGTATTTAATCAACAGAAATTCCACCAACTTGCATTGCATCACCAAACTATTTAAAATGGGACAAACACCGTGAAGGTCGGACAGAAATGATCAATGATCTTGTTAAAAGTAAAAACAAATGTTCTTACAGTATGTCTATATGTTGCTATCTGACATCTTTTAAAACAGGCTGCTTGGCTGGCTTTTTTCACTAATTGGTCTTTTTTTATGTGGAGAGGATGTTCTGGACAGTTTTTTTTACTAAGTACATAATAAGTACATGATACATATTTTTCTCAAAAGACTGGAGAAGCATGCTTAGAAACAGAGACTACAGACAAGCTGAAGGTCTATAGTGCAGATAAACCAATAACTGAAACCGGCAGACACACTTTCTTATTTGCAAACTAACAACTTGCTTCTGTCTTTCCAGGTCATTGACACCCTATCAAAACTGTCTCATATGCCTTTTGCACAGCAGATAGGAATCAGGTGAGTTTGCATTTACAGTGCAAGAAAATGATCAGTTGTACACATGAAAAATCATCTTATTCTCTGAGCTAAAACAAAGAATTCTGTACCGATTTCACAGGTCATTTCCCACAGAGGAAAGCACTGAAAATGAAGACATCTATATCCATTTGGCAGATCAGATTGATAAGTATGAAGCTCTCTTAACCTAATTTGGCAGTTGTTTTGACTGGAAGCAATGATATATTAGTTTTTGACTGAAACTCATTAGCACTTGTGGTTTTAGACACCCATGTTTCGATTCAATTCATATTTTCAGTATTATATGTGATCCATAACCTATTTAGGCATTATGTGGGAGGAATGTGAATGGCTGATTAATAGTATATGTGAAAACAGGAAGTTACACTGGAATTTTCTGTAGAATCACACCCATACATACAGCAGTGCACTGATCTATTCCATTTAAAAACCAGCAGCCGCAAAGTCTGAGAGTTTTGACCAAAACTGCTGTGTAATCATACTGTGTTCATATTTTTATAGCAGTTTTGAAGTCCTAATCTGAATGTGTTTGAGTGAACAGTGAGGATCTGGAGGAAGATATTTATGACCCTGTGTATGGAGATGTGGAGGGAGGAGAGGTGTATGAAGATCTGATGAGGACAGAGGCTGCTGCGTCTGAAGCGGTACTCAAATGACTCAATACCACACACACACAAACTCTCCTAATGCATCAGTGTTGATTTCCTTTGTAAAACACCTACTACTTCTCACACACGAAATATGGTCACTTTTTCATAAGTATCTCTATGAGTAAATTCACTGTAAATAAAAAGCACCAGAACAAACAAACAAACTTGTGTCTTTAAACTGGATGGGATGCACTGTTACCCTTTAAAACTTTATTAGGTTGTGTTTTTGAAGCTGTTTTTTTTGGGGGATGGCTGCCTGTAGTCTGAATAAGTGAGCTGTGTTGACAGAAACAGGCCGAGGTGGATATCAGAAGCTGCTGTCTTCACGAGATCAAACAGACAGAAGCCAAATACACTGAGACCCTGGAGACCATCGAGAAGGTGAGATTCACATTCGCAGGATGGAGAGTTTTATCATAACATGCCTTACATCTAGTGATGGACAGCTGCTCCGCTGTTGCCAAACAATGGAGGATATAACTTTCCTACATGGAGCTAAAAAACCTTTTATTTCTGTCATAACAGTACTTTATGATTCCACTGATAAAATTCCTCTCCGCAATAGAAATCGACAAGATTTTCATCAATATACCAGTGAGTAAAGCTGACCACAATGTTTCTAAATTTTTTGTTTAAAATTTTGTCTGAAAATTCCAATAGATTTCAGTTATGTTTATATGTATATTTGTGCTTCACAGGACCTGGTTAAAGTTCACAAAAACCTACTGGCTGAGATTCAAGACTCGGTTCAAAATAAAAATGCAGAAAACCTCCACCAAATCTTCATCCTTTACAAAGACAGGTACAACTGTATACAGTATATGTTATTTTCAAGTAAAAACATCTAGACATTCCTAAAACAAGATACAAGTGATAAATAAATAATAACAAGTAAATAATAAATAATAAAATTAAAAAGGTAAACAAAAGTAACTTGAGAAGCAAAATTGTGTAAGGCTATCTATCTATCTATCTATCTATCTATCTATCTATCTATCTATCTATCTATCTATCTATCTATCTATCTATCTATCTATCTATCTATCCATCCATCTATCTATCTATCTAGTATACTGTATACACACACACACACACACACACACACACAATGTATTCCTATTACATACATTTTCTTATTTATTTATTTAGTAAATTTTATGTGAAATGTTCAGTGTTTAAAAAAAAAGCAGTTACTGTATATTGACGAAAAATGTATTAAACATGTTGGGGGGGGGGGTGATTTTGTAGAAATCTGCAGAGCTCTCATTGAGTTTCTGCAGGCCTAGTTAATATTTAATATTTCTAGAATGATATTACTAAGCACTGTGTGTGTGTGTGTGTGTGTGTGTGTGTTTTTTGCTAACATTTACCCTGTCTGCTTTAGGCTTCTGCTTTATGGAAAATACTGCAGTCATGTAGAACGCGCCATCTCTCTGTTAGACTTCATCTGTAAGGAGAAAGAGGGTGTTCGACTGAAACTAGAGGTTAAAAACAGTTAGATTTTCTGTCATAATTACATTTCATTCTCATTTTATAATCATGAACCAGAAAATATCTCTTTTTTTTATTTTTATTTTTGATGTGCTTTTCACATTACCAAATCACTAAATAATACTTTTATTTTGAGGTTTTGTCGAGCCTTCTGTTTTCCAGATTCAGTTTATTTTGTGTTGCAGGAATGTTCAAAGAGAGCCAACAATGGGAAATTCACTTTGAGGGACTTGCTTGTGGTTCCCATGCAGCGAGTGCTTAAATACCCACTACTGCTCCAGGTACGGTAACATACACACTATTAGCATTGTCCTCTCTTAACACTTTGAATTAACACTAGAGCAATGCATATGCCATTTTTTGATGAGCTTTTCTGTGTACACACTATCACAATGGCTGTGTTCATTTGTCCTACTGATATTTACCACATGGTGGAGCTCTCTGGCTAGTTTTCTCTTATTTTCTGACCAAGATACTTCATGAGCTTACAGAATTTCTTACTGCTGTAGTAAAGTTTTATTCCCCTGTTTTTAGATGAAGTACACCTTGTTCAAATCAATACAAGAGGTCATTATATTCAAGTCAATGTGAAACTTTAGTCAAAACCCGTTTTACATCAATAACTTCTGAGCATCACATATCCAAAGAAATCTAAGAGGGACTTGATTTTATCCATTGGGAACTTTTTTGCAATGTTTTTCAAACTGACAGAAGATGAGTGACTTATGAGGTATAAATGCTGTTAAATAGTGAAGTTATGAAATCTGGCAGGATAGGGTTGATTCTGAAGTCATCTGATCAACTTTGAAGTCAGTCTCTCAAACCCTCTAGCAGCAGCATACATTTGAACCGTATTGAACAGAAAGGTCTTGAATAAAATGTTTTTTTTTTCTCTTTCTTTCCTTGAGAATTAGAAAGATCAATGTACCAGGTGGATTTGATTTCCATCCAGCTAGATTTAGAATTGAAAGTGAGTCTGCATCTTGGTGTATGGATAGATTTTAAAGGGAAAGTTTACCCAAAATGTAAATAATTTATGATTTTCCAAACCTGTATGGCTTGATTTTTTTTTTTTTCCTTGTGGAACACAATATATATATTTAATTATTATTATTATTATTATTTCTCCATGTAATGAAATTCACTTAGGCCTAATGGTGTTTAGACCTTTCTGACTTTCAAAATATATATTTTTTTGTCACAAATGTTTACATTTTGAGTAGGCTATATTTGCTGATAATCTTTGAACTACTTTTCCTAAAATGACCACTAGAGGCGCTATGACCAAACAAATCTATCAGCCTTACTCTGCCAGAAAACAAACACAAAAGCAAAATAAATTTCCTAAGTGAGCAATTTCAAAGAATTTTGTAACACAAACTAATTTAATGTGTATATATTACACTGATTAACTTACTCACTATCCAATAGTTAGCAATCTTATATGAAATAGAAGTGGCTTCTTTTGTCTTTCTAGATGAATTTACTGTTAATTTACAATAAATACCATGTTTCCTAATAAGCCAAATGGCATTTATTATGTTAAATGTGGAGACGGCATACCTGTGTGTAAATACTATAATCATCACAGTTACTACATTAATCCATGCTAAGGTTTTGTACAAGAGAGGTCCTTCACCACAGGACAGAGATGGCATAAGAACAGAAGTGAGTGAACAAGTGTTAGAGACGTGTGTCGTCACACACCTGCCAACCTGACACACACACACACACACACACACACAAACAAAAGCAGGGACAGGTGGCAGTGTATCTAACACTCTGCCCCATGCAGTCCTGTTCTCAAGCACATTGTGTCCACTTCATCTGGAATGACGCAAACATACTTTTTAATATCCTATTTTTTTTATATAATAGAGCCTCCAAATCACCTGACATCTAATTTTTACAAACCCAGTATTAACTACATAAATATGTTGTTTCATATCTGATACAGATTTATTTTCTCATCACTGTGATACTAAATTATTTTAGTATGATACCCCACAATACCAATTCAAAATATTTTTCTTCACATTTTTTAAATTGTTAATTTGTTTTAAATACATGTCTGTATGGTTTTTATTTAATTGTATTTTATTTCCGTTAATTGTATTTTTTATTAAGTAACAAAAATGTACACAGTCGGCACAAAAGAATCAGATTTCATAATTTGAAAAAATAAAATAAAAATAAAATAAAATAAAAAATCGAATACAAATCACCAGTCTAGGAAGTTATGAAAGGCTAGGTGCACGTCCTCACACACACATTCCCAAACACACACACTTGAGCTTCCATCAAAGTCACAGCAGCGGTCTGGGTCAGAATGTAAATCTGGAAAGAGTGCTGAACTTTCTAATCACCTTGTTTACTCGCTGCGATTGGGCTGTTTGTCTCTCGCCAGAAGAATTCGATTGCTCTCTGAAAACAAATGCATGTTTCTGATGAGCTGCACAGATTTCACACTTGGAACAACACCATTTCTCTCCCAGCGTGTCTGTGTGCTCACTAGGCTGTTTGCGCACAAATCCAAAGGCCAGATTTGTTTATCAAGTTAATTAGTTACGTTATAGTGTGGATCTCGAAAGGTTCTGTCGACGTTCTTCTCCATATCGTGGAATAAATCTGGTTCAAATCAAATTGTCTGGCATTCCCTCAAAACTGACCTGGCGTGCTCATTGGAAACTTGGCACCGTGGTCACTTTCTGTCCTGGGGTTTTTCAGACGTTTTTAGTGAAGCAGTCTAGTCTTAACTCTTCAGAGTTTTTCGTGATGATGTTGTGTCTTCATTCCATGACAGAACAGGGGATGAACTATTTTTTTCCAAAGAAAAATGTGTTTATGATAAAAAAAACAAAAGGAAAGTTACAGAAAATTTCTTGTTTAAAATATACATAAAATTCTTAGAGATATGCTTTAAATAGTTTTCAAAAACGTTTTTACATTTATACAAAAATATTTAATTTGTTCCATTTATTTTAAAAATCAATAAGCACTTTTGTACAGAGCCACACACATGAGAACAAGATATTGTGGCCACAAACTAAACCAAAATGAGGGACCTTATTAGTACAGCATGGCCATGATTTACCCAAAATGATGGAGAGAATTAATAAAATGTGTGATATCTCTTTTTTTCCTGGCGTCATGTGCGTAGGTCTGTTTCTAATTCATTGTTTAATGGATTTCTTATAAGAAATATTAAAATACTATGCCAAACTGCTTCTTTCATTTCAAGAATTTCACTGTTAATATATATATATATATATTATTATTATTATTATTTGTGATATCTGGACAGTATTATCACAACATCATGACTCCAAAAAGTATATATATATATATATATAAAAAAAAAACATGCTCATCTTAAAAAAGTGAATTCAACTAATTTTTCTCTCATTTTTTTAATATAGGAATTGGTGAAATATACTAATGACAACACAGAAAAGAGCAACCTGCGATTAGCCCTTGATGCCATGAGAGTAAGTATACATTTCTTATGGAATCTACAGCAAAATCTTTCAGAAAATACAGATTTAAAGATTTTGAGACATTATAAAATTATTAAATAGATTATTAAAGGCTCAAAAAACACATTAAATGTCTTTACAAGTCCAATTTAATGTATTTCCTACTGAACCTGAATGTTTGGCAGAGCTTTTCCCTTTTAAACTTGCCAATACACTTTCATTTTGTCGCATTCATGAACCACGGATGGCTACTTGCTAACTGGTTGCAAGTTGTATGTAGATTTTAAGAAGACACATATAGGCTAAAAGCCACAAAACTTTCATCATTACCAGCCATGATTTCTCTTTAGCTTTTCCATCAGTATAAGATCATTCCTGCGTGTAGCCTGCTTGGTAATGTTTTCTTTAATATTGATGAGATTCTAGTATGTGAAGTGATGTCAACAGCTCGTTTCAGTCTCACTGGCAGAGTAGGTGGAAAGCAGATTAATGGCTATGTGAGACGCCGTAATGGAACAGAGGCCTGCGATGATTTAATTTGCTGGAATTATCATTTGAGTGGTGATTGGTTTAGCTGGATGGGAGCTGTGAGAGTTGCTCAGACAGGGACTGAGCTCATCTACCTGCCTGCCTGTAAAATGGTGTGTTTAATCGAGACTCGCAAGTGAGAGTTTGAGCAGAGGCTGCCTTTTAAAAATGGAAATCAGCCGAGATCCACGTCATCCAAGTGGGGTCCTTTGAAAGACCTCTTTCAGTATTTGGAGATGTTTGTACTCGCTGATGAAATGAGATAATGTCCTGATTTAGAGATAAATATTGGATATATTTTTTTCATTTAAAACGTGATATTTATGATTTGATATATTTTCATCTAAACCACTAGATGGCACAAAAATGTGGCGTAGCATTTTTCAAAACATCCTCTTTTCAAGATGCCCCTGCAAATTTGGCTGATCCTTGACGAGATCGACTGATTCTGTGTTTACTTGATCTAATATTTTATGTTTTTTTTTTTTTAAATTGTAGATTTAAGCAGCAAATGAAAATCGCTAAAATTAATAGATATATTTAGATGGTAACCTTCACATATTATTTTGGGTGTAAATTTCCATGAAAGATATTAATTATATCATATAATAAAATATCATGTTGTTACTTCTGTAAATCTATATTCAATTATTATGGGATCTCCTTTAATGGTTTCGGAATCTTTATTTTTTTTAAATGATTTAGTTTTTGTATAAAAAAATTATATATATATATATATATATATATATATATATATATATATATATATATATATATATATATATATATATATATATAATTAACATTTTAATGACATTATTGAACTAAAATGTATTATTTTATTTTTCAAAATAAGCAGGAAATAGTGCAAACTTTGCTAAAGTGATTGTTTTGAACAAGTATTAACTTGTATTTTATAAAAAAAAAATACTAATCTGATTAGTAACAGATAAATAGTGCAGAAATTGAATTATTTCACAAACACACACACACACATATATATTACTTTTGATAAAGTTAATTCCTCCATGCTAAATAGTTTTCTTTTTATTTAGTATGGATGCATTAAAATGATTCAGAAATGGCTATAAAAACATTTATAATGTTCTATAAATGCTGTTCTTTTGAATTTTCTATTCATTAAATATCATGGTTTGCACCAAAATACACTATGTTGCCAAAAATATTGGGACACCCCCTTCACTTCCAGGCACTTCCATAACATTTAAAGTCACACCAGAGGTGTTCAACTACAAGACTTGCTTTATGCAGACCAATCAAGTTCTTCCACACTGAATCAATCAATCATTTCTTTCTGAACCTTGTCTTATACACAGAAGCATTGTCTTGTTCGAATAGAAAAGGGTCCTGTCTAAACTGTTGCTATAAAATTAGAAACACAATTCCCTAAAATATCATTATATCTGTATTCCTTAAGCATTAAGAATTGTTCTCATGGAAATTATGTTAAACAAAAAAAATGTTTATTGAGCAGCAAATCAGCATATCAGAATTATTTCTAAAAGATCTTGTGACAATGAAGAGTAATGGCTACCCCCCCTCCCTAAATTTGTATATATATGATATGTGCATAAATCAAGGTCAGTTTTCTTTTCGTTCATTTAAACAGGACTTAGGCCAGTATGTAAATGAGGTGAAAAGAGACGTTGAGACTCTGAGGGAGATTGATCAGTATCAGAGATCCATTGATAATTTGGTAAGTTGTACATAATAAACATGACCTCTGCTTTGAAAAGCGTAGTTTACTCATGTCGTCATTGTTTTCCTGTCTGTCCATGAATGTCCCTTCACAGAACCAGTCCTTACTTTCTTATGGAAGACCGAAGGGGGACGGTGAAGTCCGTTTGGTGTCAAAAGTGGACAAGCGCAGACAGGACAGGTGAGGCTTAAGGCAAAAACCTTTACTGCAATTCACTCTTGTTTTTACTTTCATGTCATGTCATGATGCGTGAATTTTGCAGACATATTTTTTTGTTCGACGTCGCTGTAATTGTCTGCAAGAGGCGCGGGGACAACTATGAGATGAAGGAAGTAATCGACCTCAACCATTTCAAGATCACCAATAACCCCACTACTGATAAGGACTGCAGAAAGGTCAGGCTCAGACAACTGCACCCAGACATCAAACCGTCATATTTTTCTCATGATCCCAGCATCTGCTATTCATCACATTGTTCCATTCTGAAGGGTTTTATAGGGATCGGACCAGCACAATTCAAGTGTTCTGTAGAATAGAAATCCCTCTGATACTTGCCTTCTCCACAGATGGCTCCAGTAACTCTCCTTTAGATCTCCTTTGAGCTGTTAGAGTGTCATAGAATAAAGTCTTGCTGATTTTTTCCCACTCTGTTAAATGTTTATGTCCTTTAGTTTGCCGTAGGATATTCCAGTAATATCCAAACCATTTTAAGGGCAGTGTGACTTACCAAAGTGCATTTTTATGTAAATTAGTTGTGCTGTTGTAAGCTCTTTAAAACCGCTCAAGTCAGTAAAATGTTCACATGCAGAACATAGGAAAGGTTGAGGTCTTTGTCATTTCTGATCAAATACATGTGTTAAAATGTTCTTGGATCAAGTAAATAATGCTAAAAAAAAAGAAAACAACAACAAACAAATGTTTGAACAACTTTCAGGTACTACTGCTTCTCATTGCAGCTTTTCATTTACAATGTAATCTTTTTTTTCCCTCTATTTTTAAGTCAACAGATATAGATAGCAGCTGAGCTGGATTAATGCATTTCTCCATTTAAATAGGCTTATTAAAAAAGATTTTGTAAGCGTTGTCTCCTGAGATGAGCAATCATGCAATGCCCTTTTGTTGCGGTCTTTGCTCTCCATATACATTTTCTTATTTAATTTTAAATATATTTAAAATGTAATAAATAATATAATCATAAAATTTTGCATAGCATGTACTTAATTTTATATATAGATATGTGACCCTGGACCACAAAAACAGTCTTAAGTCGCCAGGGTATATTTTTAGCAATAGCCAAAAAAAGATTGTACTGTATGGGTCAAAATTATAGATTTTTCTTTTATGCAAAAAATCATTAGGATATTAAGTACAGATCATGTTCCATGAAGATATTTTGTACATTTCCTACCATAAATATATCAAAACTTAATTTTGGATTAATAATATGCATTGCTAATAATTAATTTGGACAATTTTAAAGGTGATTTTCTCAGGATTTAGATTTTTTGCACCCTCAGATTCCAGATTTTCAAATAGTTGTATCTCAGCCAAATATTGTCCGATCCTAAAAGCATATTTATTTTGCTTTCAGATGATGTATAAATCTCAGTTTCAAAAATTGGCACTTAAGATTGGCTTCGTGGTCCAGGGTCACACACACACATGCGCGCAGACACACACACACACACACGCACACACATATATGCATGAGTGTGTGAACTGTGAGTCAACACATGAGTCACTTGTCATTCATCAACCTGAGATTTTAACAGCCAGGCCATAAAGAAAAAAAAAAAAAAAACAGCCTGTCCCTTGGACTGTAATGGTGAATGTAACTAAGATCAGGCTGAGGAGCACATCGCAGTCTGTGCTAGACAGATGTTACTGCTCTTTATGAGGGTTGATGGATGGTGACGGATTGCTGCAGCATGTCAAGTCAAATTCTGCATGCTGAACCAACAGCTGTGGAAAGACTTGGTTGCTTTTGATGATAAACAGTCTAAAGCCTGTGTTCATTGTGCAGAGTTTTCCATGTCATGTGAATCAGAAGTGGCCTTAGTAAGTGTAGTCTGTATAGAGGTTGCAGAGCTGTGTACTCCGATCGATGGGTTTTTTTCAGTTTGTAAAGGTGGACAGCTCAACCTCAGGTTACTTTTAGTTTCTGATGTTCTTTTGGGGCTTGGCAATAGTGATACAGATGTAAAAATAATGTAGATATGTCTTTAAACTTTTGATATTTTTTTCTCTTTTATGCCTTTCACCAAAAGGAAGGTTTCTTCTGAACAGATGGTCTGGTGAAATCTGTCTCAAGGAGACCTTGGGCAGGCAAAGCCCCGCTGGCTTTTCTGTTTGAAGTGCCTTTCTGCCCCTCCTCAGGACACATACACATACTTTATACACTGAAGGATCTTATTCCTTTACATCTTTGACAAGACCTGTACACAACTGCAGACTGTCTGCAAAACACATGCACATGGAGATACTATATAAAAATACAGTAAAACTTCACAACAACCGTCATTGATAACTTTCATAAATATTACATACTGTTCACAACTGTAGTTTTAGAGGAAAGAAAAGTTACTGATGCCACAATCTTTGGTTTGCTTGTTTATATTGCAAACATACTAGGGCTTGAACTTTAAAAAAGAAAAAAAACCTGGTGTGCAGTTTCATTGACTGCAGTGACTTTAACCAGAAATCTTGTGTGGATTTTATTAAAAAAATTACAATTATAAATTGGCTGATGTTTTTTTCACAGATTAACTGAAAGATGAGTATTTATTCATATTTTGAATTAGCTTAAACAGTTTTTTTCAATACATTTTAGTTCAAGTTTAAATAACTCGTATGTTTTCGTCATTTTTATTACTTTTTAAAATATTTCTCTTTAGGTTCAATTTATTTGTATAGCAGTTGTATAAATTTTTGTGTTCAATCATATGACTTATTTCATCTAGGTGCTTGAAAACACTTAATTTTAAGTTTTTAATCTAATATTTTAATTTATTTGCAATTGCAGAAAAATAAATGGTTTATAGTTTTAGCTTTAGTTAACAATAACACACTGGACTGGTTAGCGGCTAGGGTGGGATGCTGCAACATAACCCTCAGTAGTGTGCATAAATGCTACACCACACAAACTTACACATGAAAACACATTCACACACACACACACACACACACACACACACACACACACACACGCGCGCGCACACACACACACACACACACACACACACACACACTAGTTCGTGATGAATGTGTCCACTCCCCCAAGGTTGCCTCTGGCTGTCTATTGCTGTGTAAAATAAAATGAGCCCCATTTTCCCTCACCCACCAACCCTCACTGCCATCACCCATCACAACTTTTAGCCAAACTCCATAACCCCTTAATATTCTAATACAGCAAATGCATGTTGTTATTATTATTTTTATATATATATATATATATATATATATATATATATATATATATATATATATATATATATATATATATATATATATATATATATATAATTTTTTTTTTTTTTGAGGTATATCCATATTGAAAAACTAGATCTTTACATGTAAGTCACATTTTTATTTTGAAGCAGCTATTTTTCTATTTGTCTTGTCCTCTGGCAGTGGTGCCATGGGTTCTACCTCACTCAACAACAGGGGCAGAATGGGTTTGAGTTCCTGTTCAAGACAAAAGAGCTGAAGAAGAAATGGCTGGACCAGTTTGAGATGGCCATGTGAGTTTCAAACCCCAAATCACAATTCCCAAACCTGAACTTTTTTTGTTTAAAAAAACACAGAAGGTATAAATGTGTAAATTTTAAATTCAGTGCTGTATATTTGGTACTGTTCTGTGACGTTTGACAAACTCAGAATCCCAGGAAAGCAGGATCTAAATGCAAGGGGTACTTTATTGAACTAAACTAACAATGACATAAAGTGGCATGGTTAGTTAACTGGGGTTTATATACTCACAGGGGAAGACAATCAAGGGAACAAGTCAACAAAAAGACTACAAAGGGACAAAGACCAGACACCAAAACTGAAACACAACTTTAACATGAAAGTCCAATACAATTTCTTACAAATGCAGTTTTTCACTTCGCAAGATGTTAACTGATGGACTGAAGTTGTGTCAATTACTTGTCAATTAATTCTTTTTTATAATTTTTTTTTTTATCATCCATTTGAACTCTCATTTTGATGGCACCCATTCACTGCAGTTAATCCACTGCTGAGCAAGTTATGTAATGCTAAATTTCCCCACATGTATTCTGATCTGTTCTGGTTTACAATATGTCATAATGGACCACTTTTATGAGGGTGAGTAAATGACAAAAATATACATTTTAAATGAAATGAATCTGAGGTGACCTGTCACACTGCATTCAAATGCTCCCTGGAACTTTGGTCAATGCAATTTCAGAGTAGTGCACATGACAATATGAATCTACTTTTTTAAGTAAAGAAAGAGGATCTTACTTTCAATAAGGCATTCAAGGCATTTTTATGTTAAGCATCTTCATCATTTGATGTCAAGCATCTTACTTTGTTCTAGTACATTGTGACATCCTGTGCCTGAGATGTTGAGATTTGATAGCACAATGTATTTAATGTGGAAGAAATGAAAAGAGAGACGGAGAGGAAAACTAAAAAGAGTTCTGATTTAGAAATTGTGTAGGTTAAAGAGGATATGCCATCCCTTGTGCCGAGAGTCTGTAATGAGGTCTCCTCTCTCGCTTGATATATATGTCAGCCTTTAAAAAATTGTCCCTGTACATGCACGTATGCATGTGGTTGACTGCGTGATGATCTGAAGGGTGCATTCAAACAACAAATTACATCTGCCGCATGCACACAGCATGCTTATTTTTCCAATCAGCCAAGTTTGCAACATTGCTTTACCGTATTTCTGATTTTCCATTTCAGATCTAATATTCGACCTGAGAATGCCACATTTAACTCTCACAACTTCAGGATGCACACTTTCGAGAGGGCCACCAGCTGCAGCTCTTGTCATATGCTTCTCAGGTGAGCTGACTTTGCATTTTGTGTGCTGAAATAAGTTAAAGGGGTCATGAACTAAGAAACCAAAATTCCATTGATCTTTTGACAGATCAGAAGTAATTTTACAATATAAAAACATCATACAAGTTTTAGAACTCAAAACTTTGTTTTTAGTCTAAAAACAGCTTATATTGAAGGCGATCAGCCAAAACGACAGCTTTTGGAATATTCTACTCTATGTTGCTACTCTGTGATGCTAGAGGACACAGTGTCTCGTTCCCTACTAAGGAAACCAGGGTTACATATGTAACTTGAGACGTTCCCTTCTGAGGGAACATCGAACTGCATCCTCTAGTGGTCGCTATGGGGAATGGTATACCCCTGCTGCCATGCTGACGAGCGTGCATGCCAAACACCAAGACAAGCACTAAGTACCAACTCTACCAAGGTTTTGGGATTAGCCTCTATGACGCATTGACGGCTGTCAATGACACAATCTCCTTTGGCCAAAGGCCTGAGCTGTGTACCCAAAGAACTTACCTGTTAAGGGCCGGGCTTGAGGAAGCCTGAACCTAGGGCAGAGCTCGTAGACTTGGTATCAGAAACAAAGAGATTAATTTTAAGGGATATGGCCAAGCGTCTAGGGGCCATATAACTAGATCCTGGCCTATCACCCAGGGGTTACCACCAGCTCTCTCAAGAGCTTGCTCAAAGGAACTGACACAAAAGATCCTTGGTAGCAAATACCCTGCTTAAGAAAGGTATCACCAAGGATACATCAGTAGAGTGGATCCCAAGCTGAGAGCCGGGGCCTTAGCCAACTCAGAAAAAGTGTTCAAAGCTGGTAGCACGTAACCCTTACCATAAACAATTTTAGAAAGTGCACAAGATGCCTGGCGTGCACACTTGCAACAATGTGGATTTTAGAAAGTGCACAGAAGCTCAGTGTGTGCACTTAACTTGGATTTTAGAATCACTGTTGCCAAGGGGTTACCAAGGCCTAACAATGACTGTGACATGCTTAAGGTAGAAGTTACTTAGTGCAGCGGAATGCCTGCGTACTCAGAGTGCATGTGGACTGGAAATGGTGAGCTCACGGATATACCCTCCAATTGAGGGGAGTATCACCAACTAAACCATAGTAATCACTGGATAGGCTCCATAGAATTATACCCATACATTAAAGGGGTGAAGCACCCAACTCTCAGAATGAGGGGGGACACAGATGCTTGATTTGGAAACAGTGTACTCATAGATAACTCTCTAGTGTGAGGGGAGCACTACAAGCTCAACCACTGGAGCAGCCTGTCAGGGAGGCAGAAAAGGGCCTAACAAGCTGATATTGCTGTCTCACAGAGCTCTAGGGAGGTTGAAGGGGAAAATTCTTATGTTCAGGAGGGAGCGGTGTGCTCATAGGTGACCCTCTAAAGCAGGGGTTCTCAAAGTCTACATTCAAAGGTCCAAATCTGAATTTTCATCAGTGTCAAAGGTCCGTAACAATTGGTTATTAACCAATTGCAACCAAAACATGTTTTTAATAAACATGCATAACAAATCAACACAAATTTGTGAAATTTTTTTTTTGCATTCAATATACATTAATAACAAGTGCAAAAGTGGCAAAAAAAGTATTTTAAGTGTCAGCAATAGAGGTCGACCAAAATGGGTATTTCTCTGGTCGATGCCAATATTTAGAAACTCAGGGCAGATAATATATGATGCTGATTTTTGGCATCATTTGGCAATATGTTTGGCCAATTTTTTCCCTTCATCTCATAAGTAAGTTTGAGTAAATGTTTATTGCAGAGTACAAGATATAATAGTAATAGTAGTTGTACTAATAGCCTAATTCATGGTAATACATGGCTTAAAACTTTTTAGGGTTACTCCAACCCAAACTTAAAAAGGTTGTCATTAATCACTTACCCCCATGTCATTCCAAACTCGTTAAAGCTCAGTTCATCTTAGGAACACAATTTAAGATATTTTGGATGAAAACCTGGAGGCTTGAGACTGTCCCATAGACTGGCAAGTAAATAACAGTGTCAAGCACCATAAAAGGTATGAAAAGATGGCATCAGATAAATCCATGTGCCATCAGACGTGCAATCTGGGTTATATGAAGCGATTGGCACACTTTTTGTAAGCAAAGAAAACAAAAATAATGACTTTATTCAATAATTCCTTTGTCAACGGTCGCCTCTGTGTCACTCCATATCACTGTGCTGCGTGCGCTCTTCTGTGGGGACCGTTGACAAAGGAATTTTTAAATAAAGTCATTATTTTTTGACTGCAGCTAGTAAATTAGGCATGGTCACTTTAAGAGACAATATATCAAATATTATGATACACATCTGATTTCTTACTCACCTGTTTACGTTGACTTGAGACATAACCGACTGTTTTTCGAGGATACTCGCCAAGACGGGTATGCCAACATAATTTTGTATGTATTTATTGGTTCAAGAGCAAGAAGAGGCAAAACTCAATTTGGTGTTCACGTGCTGTGAGATGCGCACAGAACACAGCATGTGGGTGCTGAATTATCGCCACCACTTTTCACTCAACTAGCAATGACCCTGGCTACATACATTGTTTAATTAAAGTAATCAAATGTACAAAAACAGTGCGTATTCTTCATTGTGCAAATTAAATTTATTTCTTCTTATTAAAGTTACAAAAGTGACTTTGCTGTCACTTTTAGAGCTGCCCGGATTTAATATAGCCTACTGTTACACGTTTTCTTTTTCATCTCTTTGCTTCCACTTAAGACATAAATTACTGTGTTTACAAGGATACTTGTAAGGACTGGCATTTTGACACATATAAGCGTGTGTATTAAACAGTTCTTGGCCTATAAAGCAGTTAATAATGTTCAACTCCCCCACGCTTAATGAGAACTGTATTAACGTGCGTGCATGCCTCTCTGATTTGTTCTCATATGTTTTTAAACCGCAATGCTTTAAAATCACATGCAAATGTTTTTGTGACCACATAGCACAGCAACGTCATGTAAGCGTGTAACTGCAATAGAGACGATAGTCTAAAATTTCTACCAGTTAATGGTGTCTACCATTATCGTCCACCCTTAAAACTCCATGTATGTGCATTGATCAGTGTTTATATGTTAATAAAATCCTTAATTTAATCTGTTCATCATACAGTGTGGTCATGTCTTTTCAGAAGACTTGGGTTAAATGTGAGTCATTACTTTTGTTGACATTAACTTTCCATGGAGGGGGGCGGGGAAATCTTCTAGGTTTTATTGGTTTTTTGTTTCGAAAGTTTAACAAAAGTTTTATGAAGTTGGAAAAACATGATGATGAGTAACCTGTAAAGATGTCTGAATTGTCATTTTTGTGTGAACTATGCCTTTTAAGCTAAATTACATAAACTGAAAGCCAGAAAACTTTGTATTTCACAAGGTCTGTAATAGCCATTTATGTTATATTTATGCTTTATATAACTGAATGAAGCCAGCGCTGACCCCATGGTCCTTCTGCTCTTCAGGGGAATTTTTAATCAAGGCTACCTTTGTCCTAAATGCGGAAACGGGGCTCATAAGGGTTGTCTTGGAAAACTAGGAGCCTGTGGAAGGGCAGGTAATGGTCAGTAAAGAGCCTCTGCATTAACCAAGTTGGCATTTCATTGCTCAATGATTTATATGTATTCCTGGAATTTATACCCAGATAATTTCAGATTCTCTTTCATGTCAGAGATTCATGAGTTTTGAGACATACCATAAATATTTCAGTGAGTGTTGTAATGTAACTGTCATACCACAGTTTGAAGGTAACAGAGCTTGAATATACCTTACCTATATGAATAAAAGCTATATATATATATATATATATATATATATATATATATATATATATATATATATAGGGTACAATGGGGCTAAAGGTGACCTGGAGTAAAAGGTGCCTTTGATATTATTTTCATCTAAACCACTAGATGGCACAAAAAGTGATGTAGCATTTTCTAAAACATCAGATTTACAAGATGAACTTGCATATTTGTCTGATCCTTGACGCGATGGTGCACAACACTGCAAACTTTATTTTGTGCTTACTTGATCTAATATTTTATGTTTTTAACATGTTGTAGGTTTAAGTAGCATATTAGAATCGCTAAATGTCTTCTTAACAATTTTCAGTTTTGCTTAAGATAAAAAACGAAAGAATATGTAAAAGTAAGGTATTTGGGGTTGGGGCTAAAGGCAAAGTAATTAACATGATAATTAAAAGATAGCTGACTTTTTCATTTGTTGATATGATATGGTTCGATTCAGATGGTAGATATCATATATTATGTTGGGTGTCCATATTAGAGATAATTACCATATTTAGAATGAAACCATAAAAAAAAAAAAAAAACATGATATTAAAGGGTTGGTTCACCCAAAAATATTACTTTCAGATGAATCCAGTCAGAGTTATATTAAAAATTGTCTTTTATCTTTCAAGCTGTTTAATGCCACTCAGTGGGTGTTGCATGCATCAGTCCAAAAGAAGTTCAATTAAAAGTTCCCATCCATAAAAGAAGTGTCTCACACAGCTCCGGGGGGTGAACAAAGGCCTCCTGTAGCGAATCAATGCTTGCACAAACAGTTGTTAATGGAAGCAGCTCTGGGCGAATGACGTATGAGGTCAAAATTGTGCATGCGCCAGTGAGTTAAGTCTCATTAACAGGATCAAAGAAATCTACATTGAAGTGATTATTGCAAGCTACATTAAAGTGATTACTACGTTTTGAATATGGGTATTTTTCTTACAAAAATGCATCGATCTGCTACAGGAGGACTGCAACACCCGCTGAGTGGCATTAAACAGCTTTAAAGATCAAAGACAATTTTAATATAACTCCGACTGGATTCGTATGAAAGAATTCGTATGAATAATTTTGGGGTGAACTAACCCTTTAATCATATCATATAATAAAATATAATTTGTTATTACTATTGTAAATATATATTATGGGATCTTTACTTATTAAAATGATTTTGTTTCTGTATTTTAAAATATATATTTTTTTCTATTAACATATTTCAGTGACAGTATATTTATTGAACAAAAATTTATTATTTTAGCTATTTTTCAAAATAAGCAGAAAATAGTACAAACCTTGCTAAAGTGATTTTTTTTAACAAGTATTAACTTAGACATTATTTAAAAAACAAACAAACAAACAAACAAATAAAAATATTATTTTAGCTGAGGTATTTGTATCGATACTGTGCCTTTTGCCCCGTGTGCGGGTACATTCATGAACAACTTGAATTGTTTATTTTGACAAAATCTGTTGCTCCATTAATGTTCAATACAAACATATATATTTTCAGCATTTATACAATTTAGGTACAGTGAATATACATTTTTTTCTAAAGGTGTGCCTTTAGCCCTGTTGCACCCAACACACACAAATCAGTGTGAATGTCTCCGTAGTATGGCTCTCTAGATATAAAGCAAATAATTCTACTATATTTACTTGCTGAAGAGGTCATTAATAGTCTAAACTTTAGATCTAGATTTGTTTAAACTTTAGCCACTGATTTGTAATTTGAGCTTGTACAGCCTTTTTGATCCTTTACAATTTTTCTTTTCCTCTTTCATCATTTTTTTAGGTGCTGCTGTTCAAAAACCACAGGTGAAACCACTGACAAATTCATCTAAATCTAAATAGTTTGTCCATTTAATACACTTCAAAGATGTTATTTCCAGACTGCAATATAAAATGATCATCCTTTATGGATATTTGGAAGAAAGAGGAAAATGATTGTATAATGCTGCCTGAAGTATGTTTTATTTTCATTTAAATGTATGATCATTCTACTGACAGAATGCAGGCTTAAACAGAATCGATGTTAGATTGTTTCTTTGTGCTAGTGTGTAAATTTACCTTGACAATATTTTTACCAGTGTTGCAAAAAGCAGAAAACTATAGCAGTGTGTGTTCATATTGCAGGGAATCTGTTAATGATATTCTCTCCCTTCTCTTATTTCACAGAGAAAGACAACACCTAGGAAACAAGAAGACCAAGGCAAGTGTCTTTTTCTCCAGCATGCTCCTGTATATAGACTGTGATGTTGTCAAGACTGGTCTAAGACTCTCTTATGTATTATTTGTTTAATGTGATACACACAGTCTTTTGTTCCACATCATCAGCCTTATTGTTGTTCATATGAGGAGGTTAAATCAGGTGCTAATTGCTGGGAGCTCAGTGAGTAATACTTTGAATTCAGATCCATGTGGCCTTCCCAATACACTGTGTATCATCAGAATGATGATGAGGATGATGGTTATCTCCATTATCATGCAGTAATACTTGGATAGTTGAAATACTTCTGGGAATGTTTGTAGAGTGTGTAACTAACTCCATCCGAAACTATAAACAGCAATTTTAATTCCTCGCTTTTATGATCTCATATTAATTCATCATTTGTACTTTTTTCAAATTCATTTGTCACACCGCAGGACTGTTTAAAAGAAACAAGCAAAGGCTAAATAGTTATAAAAATGGCAAGAAACTTAAAAGAAAGTGCATTCATCTAAACTGTAAAGTATAGTGTTGGAAAAAAAAAGCCCAATGATTGATTGTTTGCCAATACACACTATTGGCAGTGTACCACAGCTCCTTTCTGCACGTGTTTAAATCATTTTTTTTTATAACAAATTGTTTTCAGTCCAATACGAGTGATAACCAATTTTAAAATGCAATTTAATTAAAATAAATTGTCATTGTTTTGTGTGAGCTATGAAATCAACATACAACCAATATGTTGAAATTATTTTGTTGAAATTATTTACCATATTTTCCGGACTATAAGAGGGCTTTTACACTGGGCCCGTTTGCTGCGGTCCGAGCCCGAGCGCGACTGTTTCCGGCGCCACCCGCAGCGTTGGTCTGCTTTCACACTCAATAGTTGTATCAAACCCACGTGCGTTTGCAGTCACCTTACATCATCGCAAACGCACATGGAAAATGCACGGAGAACACAACGCGAATGAGCATAGTTGTATTTTATTTTTATTTTGGTGCTATTATGCACAGCATAATTTATTTTAATTATTTAATTTTAATAAATTTAATTTTGACTTTTAGGAGTGTGTGGAATCAACCTATGTTCTTTTGTGTGTTGAGGGAACAATGATATCGACAGTGTTACGCATGCGTGGGATACTTTACTTCCTGGACAAGTGCGCACCCGAGTCTGTGTTGCTTGCACATTCACGCGAACTCGGGAGCAACCGAACTCAGACCACCTTCTCCAGGTAGTCTCGGGTTCAGTAGCCCAGTGCGCACCAGGGTCCGATGACAGCATTCATATAAGCGATTTTTCCTGCGAACCAAGAGTAATGAACCAAGAGAAAACATTACCGTCTACAACCATGAGAGGGCGCTCTATGCTGCTCACTGCTCCTGTAGTCTACACTGAAAACATAGAGCTCCCTCTCGCGGCTGTAGACGGTAATGTTTTCTCTTGGTTCTTGGTTCTAAATAAATGCGATTTACAGTCCAGTGCGACTTGTATATGTTTTTTTTACTCTTCATGATGTGTTTTTGGACTGATGCGACTTATACTTAGGTGCGACTTATAATCCGAAAAAAAAAAAAAATTCTATTGAATTGCATTACGGGATATTCTGTTTATCACCAGCCATAACGATTCTCAGAACCATGTCACAATCATATGTACAACCAAAACCAAAATGAGCAATCAGCTCGAAAAATATTACGTTTCTGGTAAGAAAACGATTAAAGTAGTTTGAAAGTAAAGTTAGATGGCAACAGTGTAGCGACCTTGTTATGCGTTCGGTCATTCTCAGAAGAATTACTTGTAAACAGTCAGGAGAGTGTCTCATTTTCCTCCAAAAACACTACCACATCATTTTATTTTCAGAATGGTGAAACTTCGTGCTCCGCTTAAACAAGTGCTGATTTTCAAAATTGCTGCTGTTTGGTTTTGCTCTTCTGGGACTAAAAACAATCCTGAGTGCTGAAGAGACTTTCACATGCCGTTGAGATTGGCAGGGGTGTCTTTATGTTGACGGGAAGTAGAAGTGGTCAAAACAATATATTATAGATACTGAACAAAATTACCTCGCCTTTTTTATTACTGTATAATTTGAATGATAAATTTCTGATTTAACAGAGAGTTTTGACCACCAGTGTGATAGTTTTAAATAAGCTTATGTGGAGTGTGCTGACAACTGAAGAGATAGAGGCTCAGAGTTGAAGTAATTTTATTATCTTCATTACTTACACAGTTCACTGTACAGTAGTGTTTTGAAGAAAAATAAAAAACCCCCAGCTCTGGCACATTTGGCTGTGTTAGTTGGACCATTCGTTGTACTTCTCAGTTACTGCAGTGGATTAAGTGCTTGTATTGAGAAAGTCTGATTTGTTAATGTATTCTTTCTTCCGGATGTCTAATCTTCACAACAGTTTCAGCAGGTTAAACATTTCCTTGATTCAGGTAGTTGTTAAACTGAGGAAGTCAAGTTATAAGTTATCTAAAAAACACAACTCTTCTTCCTCTTCAATATCATCCTCAGTTTCCTCTGGTGGATAAGTGGTTTCAGGATTACTATCTGGAACACTTTTCTCTTCCATAGATCTGCTTAGAGAAAACTGTAATTGCATGTTATGATTTAATAATTTTGTCACAAATTTGACACTCCTGGTGAACACCACATAAAACACCTAAGATGTCAAATATGTGTGATTCTTTAAGTTAGCTGAAGGCAAGGGCTGCTGAGTCAATTGAATGGTCTGTAGTGGCAGGAAAATTCCTCCTCGGTGCTGTACCATATTATTGCTCACGATTCAGAAGACCTCATATAGCCTAGCTTAAATATAAAATTATCATTTTAAATTCTAATAATAATGTACAATATTGCAGTTTTTACTGTTTCAAATAAATGCAGCCTTGGAAAGCATAAGAGACTTCGGCTACACATATATACACATACATGCATACATTTGCCACTAAAATATATGTCACTACCACATGCCTTGACTGTCACAAAACCAATTCCTGGTTGTAAAATTCACTGTAACTGTAATATTTAAATTAACTATAATAATTATGTCAGAAAGGCTTAATGATCACATAGTATTTAGCTTTTATACTGTACAGTTTATTAAAACAAAGGCAAGAAGCTTAGTTTAGTAACAGAGGATGCAGTTTAGTCTACAGGAACAGATCTCCATAAACTTCTCCAATACATGTAAAACAACAGTTTTTACTGTCTACTTTAAGACCCAAGCACCTGGCAGTATTAAAAACAGCAAGTTTATAGACTGGATACTAAGGAGCTGTTTAATGCTAGGAGAAACCCCCAGCCTCAGTCCAGAGGCTTCAGGGGAAGTTTATGTTGTTCCCCAGCCTTATTAACTGCCATACACCGAGGCTCTAGAGTAAGAAACAGCCTCAGATGATCTCCTTCTCGGTCATTGGTTAGTGTCACTGCCTCTGATTTAGTAGATGGGGTTGCGGAAACAACAATTGCTGCTGTGCGTCACTTTATTTGCCCTTTGTGAAAGAGAAAAGTGGACATTCGTTTTGGGTTGGAAGGGCCACCCACTGAGCTCCAGCTCAATGTTGGTGTGGAGCAAAAACAACAGTTGTGTAGTTCATTTTATAAACTGATGTATCATAAGCTTAAGCTTTCTGGCTTTATATATATATATATGTATATATATATATAGTACTTTATTTTGCCTACCCGGTAATTGCTCTCTGTTCTATCAGCTTCATAAGACACATCACCTGTAAACTTTTACGTAGTTTTTTTTATTGTACTGTATTCAATGTAAACTTGTTCTTAAGCCATTTGACACTTGTAATCTGATGAATTCAATTAGACAATGAGTTGGACTTGATTGTTTCCATTGTTTATTATTTGCTGTGAAGATTGAAGACTGAAAATTGGCTTTTAAGGACCAAAAATGGAGTCAATTGTTTGAGAAATGAGAGGGTTGGTGATGTCAGCTAAAATTTTAAGAAAAATCTTTTTTGTTTGTTTTTTTGTAATTATGTACACAAATGCAACATGCAAAATAAGACCAGGAAGATGTTTTAGGAACAGTGCCAATATTGCTTTTATGTCACATTTTATTTCTACAGGTTTACCAAAAATGATGGTAATCAGAGACTATTTTGGGGTTCCCAGTCCTCCGGGTGGACCGCCGCTGAATGCTCAGATTGGTGATGTCATAGAGGTCATCTGTGCCGATCCTCACAGCTCCTGGTGGGAGGTCAGATAAAGTATTGAGTATTTAAACACCAAATAGTAGAATTGTGTTCTGTGGTGTCACGGGACCCTGAAGCTTGATCAAAACATATATCAAAGCAAACAGGGCACATATAACCTTTTCTACAAATATGTCTTATGACATTTCAACCAAATGATAAATGCAGTAGCCAGTATTTCCATAGCCAATGGACTTTCGACCCATTTACGGTTAATTATGAATTTTGATTTAATTAAATTTAATTTTTATATTTTTATTTTGAAAATGAATACAGTTATTCTGCAAGGATTCATTAAATTGATAAAAAAATATGCAGTGGTGGCCAAAGTTAATAGAACATTAGATTTTTCTCCAGCTAAAAAATGGTTTTCTAAGTTACAATAGTTATTTCTATATTTTGCTGTATTGTGTCAGTAGGAAATATCTTGTAATGTCTTGTAATGTATTTTTTATATTTCCATTTTTTTGCTGATTTTCTACTGTAAATACAAACACATCTGTATTTAGTACTTTAGTACAATATACGAAAATGTAAACTATAAATAATATCTGAAAACGTGAATTTTTTTCACATTGCTTTTTAATATGAACTGATACCTAAAAGAGCCATCAGATGTAGTAACTACAGAGTCTTTACAGAATGAGTTCAGAGTCTTTGTTCAGGCATGTTTCGGCATTGCTGTTTTGTCTCTAGCTTATTGTCACAGACTGTTCCTGTGTTATTTATTTCTGGCTCGTGCCAGGCTGCTGTGGTTCTTTTTCTGTATGGTTTATGGTGGCACTAAAACCTCATCTTCCTCCTGGTGTTGCTCCAATCTGGCCGACGTGTCTCGAACAGCTCGGCAGGGAATAGACACTTAGCGAGATTTCCCATGCTTTATGCTGGGCCATTTCTGCCTGATTGCACACACCGAAGCAGAAAAAAATCCTACAGCTCAAAAATGGATGCCAAGAGATTCACAGAGCCAACAGACTGAGACAGGCAGCGGCTAGACGTGCGTGTCAGCCGTGGTTCTCCGTGCACCAGGCAGGTCAAAGAGGGGAGCGAGAAGCGCTGCTGTTGAATGATAATGCACATCACTGGTTTATTTTATCTTGTGTGAAACGACACTTAACTCTTAATAAGGCTACTAAATCTTCAGGATCCCATGACACCAAAGAATGGAATTACAGCGCACTAAGCATCCATCTCCCATGTTACTGGAAGACAATTATCTCTGTCCCATTGCCAGAGCAGTGCAATCGATCACTGTAATTTAATTTGATCCTTTAGGCTGCCAACTGTTTACTCTAATAGGGTAATAAGTTTAATCTTTATCATACGCTTATCTGTGGCGTAACAAATATAAAGGGCTTTCAAAAGCTACGGCGAAACATTATTAAACCAAATAAATCATGAATAGAGTTCCAGTTTGGGGCTCCAATCTAATTTGGGGTAGAGGTGCATTTTTCTGAAATTCATTTCATACTTGTTAAAGATGATTTTAAAGGGGGACAGGAAAGAAAAATATATATTTAGCAGTATAGCTGTTTGAGAAGAGGCTCATTACACCCTCAGTCAAACCTTCAGCCAAACTCACAATCAATCATAGGCTGCAAAATTTTGGCATCTGGTTCCACCGCATTCACAGCACATTATAACCTCCCAGCTGTTGTTTCGTACCGAGTCGGGGGGAATTGTCAGTTTTTATCCAAAAATATACAGATAATTGTGGCTGAAGCCATGCAAGAAATGAGACTATTTTAAAACTGGCATTGGGCCTGCGATTGCTCAATACAATCTATTGCACGAGGTCTAATGTAATTCATAAATCCAAATAAACTTATAGCAGCAATATCAAACAATGGCTTATCGGTGAATGTAGTAATTCACAAGGTTCTGCTGTGAAGGCTGTATGATTATTCAGCATTAGTTGATGCTTTCATTCTGATGCGTAACGGAGTTTAACCGTGGGTAGGGGCTGAACAGTAATTAACTGTGGCTCTAAATGAGATTCACTGCTTGTTGTGAGCTAATTGTCTTAGATTTATTAAAGCAAAGGGGAGGGGGAGCAACGCCGCAAGGCAAATATAATGCAATTAACAACCACACGTCTTGGCAGGGCAAAATCCTGACAACGCAAGAGACCGGCTTCTTTCCAAGTGATGCAGTCAAACCCTGCCCATGTGTATGTATATTTGTATGACTTGCATAATCATTTTAATGCTGTTTATTTCTGTTTGTGTGAACTATGTTCAGTACATCAGCGGCCAAAAGTTTTGAATAATTATGATTATTAAATGTGTTTGAAAGAAGTCTCTTATGCTCACCAAGGCTGCATTTATTGGTTCAAAAATACAGTAAAACGTTTTTATTTTTTTTAATAAGTATTAGTATAATTAAAAATAATGGTTTCTATTTGAACATATTTTAACAATGTAAAATATTCCTTTGTTGGCAAAGCTGAATTTTCAGCAGCCATTATTCCAGTCCATAGTGATATTCTTTCCATAGTGAGTTCTTCAGAAATATGCTGATTTGGTTCTCAATTAATTTTTTTATAATGGTTTGTATTATTAATGTTGAAAATTTGTATATATAATGAAAAACTAAAATGGGTATAACTTGTAGTGTATATAATTATGACAGTGATTATAATGTTTCTCATCCTCAGGTACCGAGGTCAGTCGACTATTCAGCTCAACCCTGGTATGTCTCAACAGTAAATGTTTAATAACATTTATTCCAATGTCCACATGAAACAAAATAACCTGTATGACTGCATATGCTGGGTGATGAAGTTTTGGTTTTAACCACGTGCATGTTGGCTTGTATGATCAGGTTCGCCGGGCCCATGGAGAGGCACCACGCAGAGTCTGAGCTCATGGAGAGAGAGAACAGCACCTTCCTGGTGCGGAACAGGAGCCGGGAGAGCAGAGAGTATGCTATCAGCATCAAGTACGTGTAGATATTATTCCACTTCATATTTGAGCCAGCGTGTTTTTATTGCGCACAAAATTGGCATGACAGATTGTTGTGAGGTCCTTCCACAAATTCTTTTTGCATGCAAAGCTTAGATTTCTTCATGCATTTCCCTCCCTGCAGCCCAATGCATTATGCATCATAGGATTTGCATACAGCCACTAATGTGTAGCATATATTTGGTCAGTGAGTGATCACGCACATACTCACTGTGGGCTTTATTACCTCAGAACATTAAATAGTTGCGTGTCTCATGCTTAAACCAATCACAAGGTCTTTATCAAAATATTTTATCATCTGAATGTGTTGACCTGCGGTCAGGGACCAACAGAACTATTTCACATCCTTAGGCTATAGTTAACTCTCCACAACAAGCTCACACTTAAAGTTTAAAGGGGATTGTGGATTTTGGTTAAAGGTTATGGAAAAACCTACGACTGAACATTAGATCTTCTCATTGTCATGACATCATTAGATTAAGTATTTATAGGAATAGTTGGAAATTCATTCACTTCATTTTTTTATTTACTTGTCCCTTTAACGCTCACTTATTGCTCATTTTAGGATCTTGAAATGGTTTTAATTGCCCATTTAGTATGCAATTTAATGTGCACTTTAATGTGCTCCATAAATAAATGTATTTATTAAAACTACTTTGTTGAAGATGGAAATGATTGACTAAGTTTACATGGACACAATAATCTAATTGTTTGACCACAAAACTATAGTCATAAAGGGTCAATCTCTCGAGATTTTTACATCATCTGGAACATTTGGCCGGGATACAGCTATTTGAATATCTGGAATCTGAGGGTGCAAAAAATAAATAAATAAATAAATAATTGAGAAAATCACTTAGCTAAGAAGTCCTTAGCAATGAATATTACTAATTTTCAAAATATTTCCAAAATATCTTAATGGAACATGATATTTACTTAATATCCTAATTGATTTTTGACATAAAAGAAAATTTATAATTTTGACCCATACAATGTTTTTTTTTTTTTTGGCTATTGCTAAAAATATACCACAGCAACTTAAGACTGGTTTTGTCTTCCAGGGTCACAATTATTTACCTTATCCTGAATAAGACAACATTATGATTAAGATTATATGATTTGCTTTTAGAATACTCCTTTCATGTTCCCGTTTTACATGTTATGGTACATACAGTAGATTGATTAATTGCACACGTCATTATGTCATCATGCGATGCCATCTGACGTCCCCTCCAGAATTTCACGTATAAATATATAGTTCATCTTTGTTATTATGCCATATATAGTTTCATTTTTTATTTACTGAAAGCTTTGAGTGCATTTAAAGGGTTAGTTCACCCAATAATCAAAATTATGTCATTAAACCTGTAAAACCTCCGTTTATCTTCGGAACACAGTTTAAGATATTTTAGATTTAGTCAGAGAGCTCTCAGTCCCTCCATTGAAACTGTGTGTACGGTATACTGTCCATGTCCAGAAAGGTAAGAAAACCATCATCAAAGTAGTCCATGTGACATCAGAGGGTCAGTTAGAATTTGTTGAAGCATTAAAAATTACATTTTGGTCCAAAAATAGCAAAAACTACAACTTTATTCAGCATTGTCTTCTCTTCTGGTCTGTTGTGAGATTTCAAAACACAACAGTTAAAAGCTGCAGTAGGTAACTTTTGTAAAAATGTATTTTTTACATATTTGTTAAACCTGTCATTATGTCCTGACAGTAGAATATGAGACAGATAATCTATGAAAAAAATCAAGCTCCTCTGGCTCCTCCCAGTGGTCCTATTGCCATTTGCAGAAATACTCCGCTCCCGGTAAGAAACAACCAATCAGAGCTGCAGCCGTAACTTTTTTCTGTTCAAAATTTGCAAAATAGATATAAGCAAATACACCATGAATCCATTTTCCAAACCGTGTTTTTAGCCTGTCCTGAAACACTAGGGTACACCTATAATAAGTGTTTATATTCTGACTATTTTAGATTGCTTCAGGGGTACCGCGGCGGAGTAACCCAGTACCTTTGTGATTCTTCATAGACATAAACAGAGAGAAGTAGCTCCGGCTACGATGTTCTTCTGCACGATGCAAGCAGTTCTGTTTATTAACCGCTAGAGCGTTAAAAGTTACAGAATGCAGCTTTAAGTGATATCCGGTTTGCGAACGAATCATTAGATGTAACCGGATCTTCTTGAACCAGTTCACCAAATCGACCTGAATCGTTTAAAATGGTTTGTGTCTACAATAAGCATTAATCCGCAAATTACTTAAGCTGTTAACTTTTTTAATGTGGCTGAAACTCACTCTGAGTTAAAACAAACCAATTTCCCCGAGTAATTCATGTACTCAAACAGTACACTGACTGAACTGTGATTCTGTGCTAATGTTATGAGCCCAGGTAAACTGAAGGCTTGAATCAAGGACAATCATAGCAAATTAATTCATTAGGTCGAGCGCAAAAGAACCGGAGAACCATTTTCTTCAACCGGTTTATTGAATCGAACTGTGCGAAAGAACTACTGGTGATCCAAAAACCGATGCAACCGGTGCTTGATTTGAAAACAAGTCAATCTATTGTTCGTTATCTGGCTCGGCTCGGTGTTCATCTTCAGTTATCACTTCACAGCAGTTCAGTCAGTGTACTGTTTGAGTACATGAATTACTCCGGGATATTGGTTTGTTTTAACTCAGAGGGAGTGTTAGCCACATTAAAAAAGTTAATGGAGACGCGAACCGTTTTAAACGTTTCAGTTCGATTTGGTGAACTGGTTCAAGAAGATCCGGTAACATCGAATGATTTGTCCGCGAACCGGATATCACAAACAGCTGTTTTGAACTCTCTCACAACAGACACGGAAGAGAAGACAATGATGAATAAAGTCGTAGTTTTTGCTATTTTTGGACTAAAATGTATTTTCGATGCTTCAAAACATTCTAACTGACCCTCTGATGTCACATGGACTACTTTGATGTTGTTCTTACCTTTCTGGACATGGACATTGCACTATGGACATTACGTTGCAATATTTTATTTTTCTGCGATATATATTGCGATATGAAATCAAATTTTTTCTTACAAACAAAAATGGGGTGAGCACACTTACATTCTCATTTTAAATGATTTAAACATCGACACCATCGTGTCAATTGATTAATATGTGCAAGGGAGAAAGAGCAAGACAGCGCTAATGTTGTTGAAGACATTGAGCGTGCGGCCGGTGCTCGCTCTCTCTCGCGCGCGTGCGCGCTCTTTCTCTCAGGCCGGTGACAGGTGCAATATTTGAAAATGATAATTAATTAATTAATTTTTTAAATTACATTTATATCTGAATATATGTCAACCTATAGACTTTCAAACATCTAAGAGTCATGAATTAATATGTATCTGTGTACAAAATGACATATAAACATATTTTCCTATTCTATTTTGCCTGGAAACACTTCCAGCACGCTTGCGTGTCGCGTGAAAAATAGGCGTCGGTTCTATTTCTAGCATGCACTCATTTTCGAGCCGCGCATGAGACACGCGTCTCACGCAGGCAGTCTGCAAGCTCTAACCTGTTAACATGGGAGCCGAATAAAAAACGGACACGCCACGCAGCTGAGACACTTGCGCCTCGCATCTAATGTGCCTCTCTGGCCCATACAGTTAATGAATATGGATCAACTACGACAGCCTACATCGCACATCCTGCGATGTGACTATCGTGGATTCGTACATCGCGATATCGATGCTTAAACAACACATCGTGCAGCCCTAACGTACTCACAGCTTCAATGGAGGGACAGAAAGCTCTCGGACTAAATCTAAAATATCTTACCGTGTGTTCTGAAGATAAACGGAGGTCTCACGGGTTTGGAACGACATGAGGGTGAGTTATTAATGACATAATTTAGATTATTGGGTGAACTAACCATTTAATTGTTTGTCATGCTTTATGTTGAAACAGATGTGTTTTGTTTGCTTTCAAACGATTGACTACTGCCGTGCATGAATCCTGTCGCAAAATGTGGCTACATGAAGGTAATAATGTAATTAATGCTTAAAATCTGAATATTGTTGTCCATGTAAAGTACAAATTATAAATAAATTATATGTTTATACGTTAAATTCTGAAGGGGACGTTGGATGGCACTGCGTGGTGACATAATGACATGTGCCATGAAAGGAATATTCTAAAAGCAACAACTAAACACCTTAAACATAATATGAGTGAGTCACTGTGACATACAGCCAAGTATAGTGACCCATACTCAGAATTCGTGCTCTGCATTTAACCCATCCAAAGTGCACACACACAGCAGTGAACAAACACACCCGGAGCAGTGGGCAGCCATTTATGCTGCGGCGCCCAGGGAGCAGTTGGGGGTTCAGTGCCTTTCTCAAGGGCACCAATATCATGGTATTGCTGGCCCGAGACTCGAACCCACAACCCTAAGGTTAGGAGTCAAACTCTCTTAACCACTAGGCCACAACTTCTGAATATTGTCTTATTCAGAATAAGGTAAATAATGATATTACTGATGTCCATGTAAACTATCAAAGTTGACATTGTTGAAGTGGAAATATTGACAATTTTTTTATGCACTAGTTACAGTAATTCTCTGCCACCTGCAGGTACAACAATGATGTAAAACACATTAAGATCCTCACCAAGGAGGGGTGCTTCTACATTGCTGAAAGCAGGACATTCAAGACTGTGTTAGTAAGTGGGTTTGAGTTGCACAGAAGCAATGGTCTTCATCATCATTTGCTCTATTTATCATCACCATATGAATACATATGTAGGGTGCTATAATTTAGTGTTGCTAGCTGTGCTGCAGAGACCTGAGCTTTTTTTATCGAAAAACCAGAACATGTGCTGATCTGCATATTTCTGTATTAGATTAGCATAATTAATAATGTGAGTCCAACTATTAATCCATCAGAGTCATCAATACTACTGCAGACTTATGTTTCTTCTACATGGTTTAAGTTTTCCTAATAAAGTACACTGTGCTGACAGTGCTGACTGCTGACAGTAAGAAGTACTGTAAGAAGGAAACAAAACTTTAATGTACACAATAGTGCTGAATGATTATTATTTCATATATCATGGTACTCCAGGGTGTGTCAAAGAATAGTATTACTATGGTGCACATCCATAATTACAGGGGTACTTAATAATTTTTAAGGGTAATAATTTAGGTCACAGAGGTTCAGCTAGCAAGACATTTTGGGAATCCCTGCATTTTAAGCATTTAGTAAGAATTTTTTTTCTGTCCAGGAACTGGTTGAGTATTACAAACAGCACTCTTTGAAAGAGGGTTTCCGTACTCTGGACATTACTCTGCGGGTGCCCTATAAGGAGCTTGGTAGTGGACTCGCACCTGCTGGTGAGTATCGTATACCTTGTTTAAAATCACAATGACTATATGATGACATTAGTACAGACTGTCAGCATAAAAACACATAAAATCAGATTTTTTTTCTTTCAATTTTTATTAAAACCCCATATGGAGATGATTTGAAGTGCATTCCAATCAAATTTTAACTGAGGCATCACAGTCTGGATGCTCTGGCTGCTTTAATCGGATTTCAAATAGTCTGTTGCATCATTCTTAATGTGACAAGCAACATTGTCAAACCATTGCCATAAGTATTTACAGTATGCAGTATTCAAACAAAGCCAAAGGTGGCTGTTTCTGGCATGAAACATTGCAATATATACTGTACCAGTCTGCTCCATTGCTGAGTTTTTCTTGTGTGACAGAGAAGCTCTGCATCGCAACTCAATAGGTGATAATATTGCTTATTTGGAGATTGAGATGATGAACCTGTATTTTTCCTGCATTTGTTGAAAGTCCATCAAAAATTGGGTATGCTTGTGTTGTGCCATGCAGATAAGTTGGTTATGTCTAGACACACAAATCTGATTTGATCTCTTGCTATAAATAGTCAGGCTGAAAAGATCTGATTTGCCTGCAGTCTTGGGATATTTGGACTTGAAACTTAGACTCTGACTTTGACTCAGAATGCAATTATGAATGAACTTGGACTCAGTACGTCTTAGGTGGACTCAGACTTGGATTTGTCTGAACTCTGAAAAGTGTCCAAAATGTCCATGTCATGTGTAACATAAAAGACAAGTAACAACATACAATCAAAAAAAAAAAAAACTAAGATTTAACCTTTGTGACACAATTAAATCATGCTGAGATTGATTTGGGTAAAAGTATACAAATATAATTTGTTTACATTAGATATCTTTTATCCTATTTTACCATAATCATGATTCTGAAGCCTGTCGTGTCTTGCTTTCACGTATAAATCATAACTGGGGATAATAAAATTCAATAATAATGGTGGAGCCTCAACATTCGATTTGCAGCGTTGCACATCATTTGATTGGAGTGCTTATTGTTCGCTTTTTTGTAGCCTATATAATTTATACCTTTTAATGCTTCTATAAAGGACAGACATTTTAATCTTTTGGTTTTTTTTATCCACCATCTCTATCTTTCTGTCATCGCTTGGCTCAACATGGCTTATGTCTGTCCTGTGCACTGAGCACTCTCTCATACCCATCATGAGTAGACAAACCCCATACTGCTGATTGGCTCAAGTTTGTTTTGGTACTCGGCTCGACTCAGTTTTCTGAAGCGTTAAAAAATACATAACCCACCTTTAAGTAATAATAATAATAATAATAATAATATGTTTAATTTATATAGTGCCTTTCCTGAGCTCAAGGACGCTGAACATTGTACACCAAAGCAACAAAAATTAATAACAATGAACATTTGCTCAATGCAAATATTGCAAATAATGCAGTTGCATATAATACAGATTATGTAGTGAAGACATAAAAATGGAATACAAAACGGATGAATACACATGTAAATTAGTGATAGTGTTGATTATACAAATAAGTTTTAAGTTTTGACTTGAATTCACTACAAGAGGTGACTGTTCTGAGTGACAGGGGAAGTGAATTCCAAAGTTTGGGTGCAATAACGGAAAAGGACCTGCCGCCCATTGAAGATAGGCGGGACCTAGGTACAGAAAGAAGTTCAGAATTAGAAGACCGGAGTGTGCGAGAAGGTATATAAGAAGATAGTAAGTTGGAATGATAGGATGGAGCAAGAACTTTAAGTGCCTTAAAGGTGAGCAGAAGAATTTTGTATTGCACACGTAAAGATACAGGCAACCAGTGAAGTTTAAATAAAATTGGTGTGATGTGAGCAGATTTTTTTGTTGAAGTGAATAATCTGGCAGCAGAATTTTGAATGTACTGCAGACGAACAATGGAGTGAGCTGGTAAACCAGAGAAAAGAGCATTACAATAGACCAGGCGAGTGGTAACGAATACATGCACTAATGAGTCCGCATCTTTTCTACTCAGAAAAGGAAGACGTTGTGCAATTCGACGTAGTTGAAAAAAAGCAGCTTTGGAGAGTTTAGTAATGTGGTCATCCAAGGTTAGTGATGGGTCTAGAATGACACCTAAATTTTTAACAGTAGCTGATGGAAAAATAGAAATAGCGCCCAGGTCAAAGCTAGAAACATCAGTTTTATTTTTTATTAGAGATGGTGGACCAATTATGACAATTTCTATTTTATTCAAGTTCAGACTGAGAAAATTAGAATGTAGATAACAATAAGATATGAAGATAAGGATGTCATCGACTGGGTAGAATCTGGTTGACAAGCAGTATATATCTGGATGTCATCAGCATAACAGTGGTAGTTAAAACCATGACGACGAATTATTTGGCCAAGAGACTGAATATAGAGGATGAATAATAATGGTCCGAGAACTGAGCCCTGGGTATTGAAGTATTTCCTATCTGTGAGATATGAGGAGAACCAAGATAATGCAGAACCTGAGATGGCAACTTCTGCAAGGCGAGAGAGTAATAACTTATGACAAATATTATCAAAAGCTGAGCTAAGGTCAAGTAATAAAAAAATTAAAAAACTGCCTGAATCGCCAGAAAGTAATAGATCATTGAGAACCTTTACTAGCGCAGTTTCTGTACTTTGCCGTGTGCGAAAACCAGACTGAAAAATATCAAAGAGATTGTTGCGACCTAGAAATGACTGCAGCTGGGAGGCAACAGTCTTTTCCATGATTTTAGATACAAATGGCAGGTTAGAGATTGGACGATAGTTGGGTAGATTTACAGGATACAGATTCATTTTTTTAAAGAATATGAGTAACAGCATCAGTCTTGAGTGAGATAGGAACAGTGGAAGAAATAAAAGACATGTTTATGAGGTCTGAGATAGGGGCAGAAATAACAGTACAATAATGAGAAAAGTAGGTGCAGGGTCTAGTCTAATTTTACTGCTGATTCAGGTTTACCAAATTGGACCTCATGTGCATGATGCACCATTTAAAGGTATTTCTATAAACTGTTTCAGCACGCTGAGACTGCATTCGTAGATGACTTATGTTCTCATTGTTAAAATGTATGGAGTCCCCTCTGTCACACCCCGTTTTAGCTCCTCTTGTCATAAGAGGGCTACTTTGGCTGGCCAGGGTGATCTGAGGGTTACTGTGTGGGCTTCCCCAACGAGCCAGCCTCCTCGGGCCACACCCCCCTCACAAACGCTGCAGCCAGTTGAGTTTCCGGATGAGTTTGCTGGACCCTTTCAGGTTCCTGACATCTCATTCGGGGCTCAGGAGGAAGACCAGATGTCGATCGCCACATAACAAGGCAGGCTTGAGTCCACGGGAGATGAGGATTCGGCTGCATTGCCTCCCTCGGGAGTGCCAGCATTGTCTGAGTCTGATCCTGAGCTAACGGCCGGCTCCAAGCTTTCCTCCAAGGCCTGTAAGTTCTCAACCACGCTTGTGGCCAAGGCTTACAAAGCTGCAGGTCAGGCCACTTCTGCCCTGCATGCCATGGCCACCCTTCAGGTCTACCAGGCCAATGTGCTCAAAGAGCTGCATGTGGGCAGTGCTGACCCAGGCCATGCGTTGTTCCTTAGATGGGCAACTTGGGGTTGGGGGTGTCAGCTAGTCAAGAGATGGTAGCAGGACCACTCCTTCCCCCGGAGGAGGGCTGGGGAGAATCCCTTGTTCTAGTTTTCTTTTTGTTCCGTCACTGGCAGTGGTACCCAAACCTTCATTAAAAGAGCTGTTTTCTTTACCTCCGGGTCCCAAGAGGCCGCAAATGACAGTTGGCGACGTGCTTCCTCATAGCTCTCATTCCCCTCTTCCCTTGCCAGTTGCCACGCAGAGCTAGCTCGAGAACGCATTGCCTTTTCATGCCCTCTTTGCCACTCGGAATCAGACGCGTGCTCACACTCCGCCCCTGCTAAGGGACGCTATGCCTCCCCGGGGCTGTCTGTTCCGCCTTGCTGCCCCACTGTAGGGGGTATGCCTGTAGTTCCCTTGACCCCGCTGGATCGGTTTCTGAGAGCCTGTCTAAAGCTCCCCAGCCCATCCCGCTGGCTCATCCAACAGATCAGGCTTGGCTACACGATTCAGTTCACCCGGCGTCCCCCCAGGTTTCAGGGTGTTTGCGCAACGATGGTGGGCAAGGATGCTCCTGTCATCTGTGCAGAGGTTGCGACCCTGCTAGCAAAGGGCACAATAGAGCCGGTTCCTCCAGCTGACATGACGTCTGGTTTTTACAGCCCCTACTTCATAGTACCCAAGAAAACAGATGGGTTATGCCTTCTGTTCAAGATGCTAATGCCCAAGCGCATTTTCAAATGCATTCATCCGTTGGATTAGTTTGCAGCAATCGACCTAAAGGACGTCTACTTTCATGGCTCCATTCTTCCTCGACACAGACCGTTTCTTCGGTTTGCTTTTGAGGGGGAGCCATATCAGTACAAGGATTTCTCATTCAGGTTGGCCTGTCTCCCTACTTCTTTACAAAAGTCACAGAGGGAGCCCTGACTCCTATCAGGGAATGAGGTGTCCGTATGAAAGTAAAAAGTTGTGACATTTGCCAAGTATGATTATCCATACTCTGAATTGGTGCTCTGCATTTAACCCATCCAAGTGCGCACACACACAGCATAGAGAAGTGAACAAACTGTGAACACACACCAAAAGCAGTGGGCAGCTATAGATTCAGTGCCCGGGGAGCCATGGATATTGTGGGTGGAAGATAGCGCTGTTCATTCACTCCCTCCCACCTTCAAACTAGTCCAAGTCTCTAACCTTTTGGCCACAGCTGCCCTGTATACTCAACTACCTTGACAACTGGCTGATTCTAGCTCACTCTCGAGCACGGGGATCAGGTGATCAGACAACTCACCCATCTGGGTCTTTGGGTCAACTGGGAAAAGAGCAAACTCTCCCCTGTGCAGATGATCTCTTTTCTCTGTATGAAAATAGACTCTGTCGCCATGTTCATGCAGCTTACGAACGAGCATGCACAGTCACTGCTGAATTGCCTTAGTCAATTCGAGGGCAAGAGAGCGGTTCCACTGAAACTGTTTCAGAGACTCCCGGGGCCTATGGCATCCGCAGCAGCAGTCATACCTCTCGGGTTTCTTCTTATTAGACTGCTTCAGCACTTGCTTCATGACCGAGGATCCCCTAGAAACCAGTGTCCAAATGTACTGTTGTGTCAACAGATGCCTCTGCCACAGGACCCCAACTTCAGTGGCATGTCAATTACCTCGAGTTGCTAGCAGTACAACTTGCTCTGCACCGCTTCAGGGCCTTGCTGGAGGACAAGCATGTCCTGGTCCGTACGGACAACACAGCGACCGTAGCGTACATCAACCATCAGGGTGGTCTACACCCCTGTCGCATGTCGCAACTTGCTTGCCATCTCCTCTTGTGGAGTCAGAAGCATCTGAGGTCGCTTTGTGCCATTCACATCCCGGGCAGGCTCAATCATGCAGCCAACGAGCTTTCACATCAGCAGTCTCGCCCTGGGGAATGGAGACTCCATCCCCAGTCAGTTCAGCTGATTTGGGAACTCTTCAGAGAGTAGACCTGTTTACCTCTCCAGAAAATTCCCACTGCCTGTTGTGTTTCCCTCTTCTGCATCTGTACATACGTTTGAAGAACACGGCTGTACCTCCAACTAGAATGTCCAAATTAAATAATCGAAAACTGTAAAAATATTGTTGGATGTGTTGCTTAATGTTAAGGAGTTTATAGAACTTATAAAAGAAGAATAACAAAACAAAAACATCCTGGTTGCCATTTTGCGGTGCCATATGAGTTACATAATGCAGCTGATTGGTTGCTCTACACATCAGCAGCCAATGAGATTTACTGCTCAACTTTTAAATACTTGAGTAGTGCTTTCTGTAGCAGTTGCAGCAAATTTTAAGAAACACTCCACATTCCACAGCTCCACCTGTAAAGAGCTACTACAGGGTAATTTCATGTATGTTTCACCTGGATTATTTCAAATATGTTATATGTGCATCTGCAGTATTTATTACATGCTCACAGCAGCATATCTGTGGATGTATTGTCAGTAGCAAGTCTCTCTACTATTTTCATGACAGAACCGTTAATGAAATGTAGTGAAGTAAAAATTAGTGGTCGACCGATATTGTTTTTTTGATAGATGATGCCGACATCTTAGAGAGTAGGGTGGCCGAGGGCCAATTTCCTGATTCTATAATTCTATTACAGTATTTTTCACAAATAAATATTTTAAAATATATAAACAAAAAGAAAGTAAACACTATAACCGACAGGGCACTCTGTAATCTGGTAAGTTTGTATGCATTGGGAATCATATTTTTTCAACTAAAGCCAAGGTAACACTCATTTTACTTGCAGCACGCAGTGAAAATGACATGAATATGATAGTGCGCTAATGCAGCATACAGCATAGTTTAAAATCTCCAGTTTAAAGTTTGCGTGTCTCCAGTGAAGCTGAGCTCTCCTCCTGTCTGGATTCAATTTGCATGGATCGACTGTCACGCAGAGCACACACGATCAGGTGATATACAAATGCACACTTCACAAGATCTCACAGCTGGATTCGACTGCAAGATTTGTGAAATAAAATTTTCATTAGTCATTTAAAGGGTTGTTTAAATAATTATGTGTATTTGCTGAATGCTGACGGCAAACGAGAAAGTATTATGTTTGCCTTTCTGTTACTAATAATATAAAAGCAATATTGTTATAATACATTTTGTATATTTTTTTATTCATTTGTTCAGCAGTTCTATCTGATTATTAGACAGACTTATATCTGTATTAGGCAGATCTGAATAAGTACAGTGAACAAGAGGGGGAATGTGAGCACTATGTGCTCTGGCGCTGCCATTCTCAGTGCTGTCAAAAGCACAAAAACTTATACCAAATATAAAAATATACCAAATATCATCTGATATATCGGCCAAGGTGATATATCGGTCAACCACTAATAAAAATGATGATATTATGCTTTGGAATGTAGCAAGAAAACATTTTCCAAAATATCAATATTCAGATAAAGTACAAATACGTGACTACTGACAACCCCTGATGTGATATAATGAATTACAGTATGCACTGCTGTGATTTATATCCAATCAAAAACTTTCCCCTGCAGAATGTGAATTTTTTGCAAAACAAATTTGTTGCCAAAAAAAAAAAAAACATATTAATTTGCACTGACTATACAGTTCGAAGGGTTACAGCCAGTTGTGCATGCAGTAACACTAGGGCATCCAGCAGCAGGTCTGCTAGCGGACAACAGTACAGTGAACTGTCGACCTTCAGCGATTAAAATCACAGTCAGTGTGAATGAGTCTTCAGACAGGTCCTCTTCTAATGCCAGGAGGCATTGCTGGCTCTCAGGATGTGTTTTTAGCTGGTGACTTTCTTATGTGTCCCGACACCTCTCAGGCTCTTTTGATTAAATATAAAGGTTGAGTGAAAACAGAGTGTGCATATACACATGTTGCTTTCATAGTGAATATGCGTACGTGTTTACTTCAGCTCTCTTTTGCCCAAGATGGCTCCTCAAAGAGACAGACAGATGCTGTGAAGCGAGTCATACGCACTCGGCACCTGGCAGCAGGAAAATGGCTGTTTGTGTCTGGCGACACGGCGAGAGAGAGAACTCGGCTAAACAAGTCGCTGGCGCTGCGCTCAAGTAGCACCGGCAATCCTTCTGACATGACATGACAGTTTGCTTTGAGTTACAGGAAAAAGCCATGATGGATGCTAAGCTCCCCCTCACCTGTAGGGACTCGGCTGCTTTTCTCTCTCACAGCTAAGAGAAAAAACAGTCCCTGCACTGAGAAATGAAAGGGCAACTAGTGAAATATACGGAAAGTCAGCTTTATTGAGCAGAGAGAGACGTGTCACATAGAAGAAGGCTTAGCGAAACGAATACGGCTCTTTTGATAGAAAGAACGGGATATTGGGGATTATGAATTGGGGATTTCGCTGTTCTATTTGTCCTTTTTTCTTCAGCATCTTCGGCTTGGTAGAGGTGTTTATGTTCGACTGCCACTCTCAGTGATGCATCCTTTCACGAACCTCGGCAGAAAATCCGGGCCCTCAATGCATCCTGGGACAGCGCTCTCGCTGATGTGCCCCAAACCAAAACACACTCAAATACTCCGACAGATCATTCGGCGTGTGGGCGTTGACACGTCTGCAGGCATTGAGTGTTTGGTAAACATGTTGAACACAAAGGGAGATATCAGGGTTGTGTTTGAAAAGCTAATGTGAGGAATATTATTTACTTGACAGATAGCGCATCGGTTTCAATTCTGACTATTGATATCCAAAGTGTAATTGGCTGCACGATTTCTGCAGGTGATTTCTGAGTGACAGTGTCACAGGTAAAAGTAGTTGGCTCATCGCCCACTGCTTCGTTCTCCCCAAAGGAGATGCAAAGCAGGCAGGCAAACATATTGTGGATTTGACGTTTGCTAGTTTACATATTAGAAAATCCTGGATGCTCAGATGGGCGTTCAGATGGTAACAGGACTCACGCTCTGTATGAACGCTATCACAGCTGTGACAGTGACAGGGCCAGGAGCACACACTCATGTGTTTTTGGCAAAAGCCACCAGAACACCTAGAGAAAATGGTGTTAAAAAAATCGGCACTTACAGGAATGTGTTGCCTATGTAATTTTTAAACCTGTATTAAGGTTTTTATGTTTATTTTTTTTATACATTTTTTCCTAGCTGCTTCTGCCCAAAAAATGCAGTATGTGGTTCGTAAAAGTAGACCATATGGCTGAAGTAGTCTAAATTTTGGTCTTTTCTATCATCATTTATCTAACCCCATGTCGTTCCAAACCTGCATGACTTTCTTCTGTGGAACATGAAAGAAGGTATTCTGAGAAATGTGTTTTTGTCCATATGATAAAAGTCAATGGTGTCCAAAATAGGTTTGTGCCTTAAATATATGTCTACATTTATTTGAAAAAATCAATCCAATGGTACCGGGTGTAATCTAAATTTCAATATTTTTCCAGTATTTTTTAGACTAACAGATGTGTGTCGCTAAAAAGTCTGCATATTCTGCATATTCTCTTTGTGAAATGATAATATTGCAATATTATTAAAACAGTGACATTGGTGATTCATTATTATTATTATTGTTAATTTATTTTAAGAAATAAATGTTTTTGTCCACATTATAATTTTTTCAGAATACAAGTTGTTTTGCAAAAAAACAAAACAAATTTAAACGTTATGTTTTATGAATTAATTTTAGACAATATTTCTGATAAATTTGTACAGAATCATCATCATAACAGAATTTATGTTTATATCTTAAGCAATGTTTATAATCATTCTTTAGGTCAAACAAACATGTGGGATGCATTTACTTCCCCATTTATTATTATTATATACTGAATAATATATTTTTGGCAGTATTACTGCACAGCCCTAATCGAAAACAACAATGGACCTTACTGACTTATTTTATGGACTTATTGATTCATTTTATGTTCATTGAGTCATTTTTCATTGAGACATCTTGTGTGAATCTCAAGACTGACATATTTCAAGGAGAGTGCAAATTCTCCCAGTGCTGTGTGCAGTTCTTTATATCAGCTTGTTTATGTTTGTTTTGTTGAACATGTTAAGATCTCTGGGCTTTTGTGTTCTTGTTTTCTTTGCTCTGCCTCGGCTTGGATCCTAAGCTCCAGTGCTGTGTGGGCTTTCCGTTTTGAGTCCCACCAGCTACAGTTTTGTTCCTCCCTCCCCCTCACCCTTCTGGTCAGGTACAGCTATCAGCCACCTGTCTTATTCATTTCCCCCTCCAGCCATCTCAGTCTCTGCTCCCTGTGTTTGCTTCTGCTCTCTATGTAGTGAATGTGAGAGTGGATCTGTGTCCACATTTTGTGTGTGAAAATGCCTATGCATGACGCAATGTCATTTGTGCCAAAATCTCCAATCATCTCGTTGCACATTCACATGTTTTGTCCTACTTGGCATGTCTTGTGGAAACATGGATGTCTCACTCTTTTTGTCTTTTTACTAACAACTTGTTTTTGTCCCCTTCTCCCTCAGTTTTGACCCCGAGAGTGCTTGGCATTGCGCTTGCACGATATGATTTCAGCTCCAGAGATACACGGGAACTCTCTCTGCAGGTGGGCAACCTGGTGAAGATATATATCAAATGCACCAATGGATGGTGGAAAGGTGAAGTCAACGGCCAGGTGAGGAAAAACACTTGGACACCATTATTCACTTGAAGCTGAAGTATGAAAACAGTTCTCTAGAGGTTTTGGTGCTTTTATGTTTGTTTAGATAGTGTGAAGTTTTTCTTCCAACCTCACACATCATTGAAATGAACTCTTGCCCTTCCATGCCAATCACAGTTCATGGTTTCACAAAAAGGCTAGGCACACTGCAGCAAAAAAAAAAAACTGGTTGTCAGAGTGCTAAATCCAGTTCTGTTCACACAGTCAGATATGAACAATTGACAACAGAATTATATAACCAGCATAGTATTGAAGAATCCTATTACTGGCCACTGGTCAGTTATCAGACAGAATTTTAATACCTTGCAATAATAAATACTGTAAGAATGTTGATCATGATACATAATGTACTTGATGTAAAGTGTTACCAACAGCTCTGTATTCCGTTACAGTTACACATTAAATCATAAGTCAAATTTGTTCAAAAATAGAACTTTGAAATATTGTCAGTTATTTAATATTTTTATTTTTTTTATATTTTATGTTGACAGTACTGTTTAAAAGTCATAAAGATTTTTTAAAGAAATTAATTTTATTCAGCAAGGATGCATTCAGTTGATCAAAAGTGAGAGTAAATGCATTTATAATGGTAAAAAATATTCCTATTTCAAATAAACACTGTTCTTTTGAACTTTCTTAAAAAAAGGTACCATGGTTTCCACAAAAATAAAATGCAACACAACTTGTTATCAACAGTGATAATAATTAGAAATGTTTCTTAAACACTAAATACTGGAGTAATAGTGGTTGGAAATTCAGCTTTATCATCACAGGAATAAATAATAAAATGAAAATGTATTTAAATAGAAAAAAGTTATTTATATATTTTGCAATATTATTATTTTACTGTCATTTTAAATTATGTATGTAAATTATATTTTAACTAATTATATACATATTAATGATGCAGTTAATGTATATGGTCATGTGTTTCAGGCCTATTGATGTACATGTTATAATATATCAGTGGTACTGATATATATATACACACACACACACCGGTATATTAAACATATCCAGATCCATGAAATAGCAATATAGATGTGAGAGACTGTGACTGACATTTGAGATATGAAATTAGATTTTTGCACAGCATTTCCCTGCAATATAGCTGATCTTAACCCTCCAAGACACCTGAATCTTACCTCAAGCCTTGTTACATTCGCTTTCCTTCATTTCATATGCTCAAGTGCCTTTCTACAAGAGATGATTAACTGGAAGTGATGACAGAAGATGGCAGAATGACTCTTAATGATTCTTCTGCATGTCATTATCAGATCTGACCCACAAGTCACGAAGAAGAAGAAATACGCTCCGTTAGTCTTCAGTAATGTTTACTGATATTGTTTTTATCACAGGTGGGATGGTTCCCTTCAAGTTATGTGGAGGAAGAGGAGTGATCAGCGCAGGACGTTATCCTCTCTATGCTGTGACAGTGATAGGCCACTTGTTGGCTTTGGACAAGAAACGTAATAGCGAACAGTGCACCCTTGTTTAAGCGAAGCACCACAAACACAGCAATTATCAGCCTCCTCTAATGGGATCTGGTGGACTGCGGTTGAGAACTGCAGCGTGATGCATCCGAGGCCCCGTCGGCTTTGACTGTTTAATTAGTTATGAATGTCCCTCGCTGCTCCACATTCAGTCCAGACATCTCTTTCTCTCACTCTTTTCCTCCCTCTCACCCTGTCACCTCCTGAAATCTTCACACAGGGCCTGGGGCCCCCCTCTTTCTGCCTGTTTAAAATTTAAACTCCATTTCTGTGCTGGACCTCCCATAAACTCGGAGTGGCACGCAGAGAGAAAAGCCCTGAGCTGGCCGTTTTTCCCCTCACTCGGCGACCTTTACGCGGTGCTTTCAGCTCACCTTGTGCTATAATTGATGATTTCATTTGCCCGTCTGACTCGGCAAAGTTTGGCCTGGGTGAGACGGAGCGCAGTGCTGTCACGAAGCCTTCCTCCCTGCCTCCTCCTCTTCAGGCCTGGTGACACTTAGCGGCGCTGCTCTCTCAGGGCGCTCAGGGCACTGCGTGGTGACAGGAGGCCTGCCGTTCAGTGCGATATCCATCTTAGCCGGCCTAACACGCTGCGCTGTGATCAGTCATTGCTCAGTCTGTTCCTGAACCTCAGGTGCTCCCAAGCAGAATGCTGGCACTGATTTTGGACTGAAGTCAATTTCTTCTCTTGTCATGCAATGGAACGACTTGTTAATGCTGTGGTGTTTGGGGCACTAAGGCTCCCAGACACTGCAAAAAAATTATTTGGGGAGTTTTATGCCTCTTACAAAAAATCTGCTAATGGAAAAAAACAAAATACAATACCGTTCAAAAGTTTGGGGTCAGTATGATTTAAATTTTTTAAGAAATTAATACTTCATGAATACTTTATCAGGGACACATTCATTTAATTGGCAATATGTTATGAAAGATTTGTATTTCAAATAAATCCGTTTTTTGTTTACTTTCTATTCATTTAAGAGTCCTGAAAAAAAATGAAGTGTCTGAACTTTTTCATTAGAAAAATTTACTTCAAAACATTTCAAACCATAATAATGTACTTTTCACTGCACTAAGTTTCATATTAGTTATACATAAATTATACATAAATATACATAAATATCAGTTATATATAGATACTTTTTAATTTACTTGAATAAAGTAAAAATACTTCAGTACTCTCTGCCTGTGATTACAGTTTAAACAAAAATATGAAGAAGCGCAACTGTTTTTTGATAATAATTAGAAATGTTACATCCAGCAAACAAGCATAATAATTTCTGAAGGATCACATGACACTGAAAACTAGAGTATTGACTGCTGACAATTCAGGTTTGCCATCACAGGAATAAATGACATTGTCAGGTATATTCGAATATAAAACAAATATAAATCTTTTAGAAATTCTTACATACCCCAAACTTTCGAATGGTAGTATATGTAAAAGATAGTCTCTCTGAAAATAAGTATTAATATTCTGTGTCATTTTACTTCTCAGGTAATGTTTATCTTGTTATGAGGATTTGTAGATTTTTACTGGAAAACAAGACAAAAACACTGATATAGAATAGGATTTTTGCACTGTAAGAAATACATCAGCTCCCATTGAATTTGGCAGAGAATTTTTCTCTTGTTTAAAATAGTTATGTAAATTGTTTGTAAAGGAAGCTGCTCTCTAAGGGTGCTTTCACACTTGGTTCACTTGCCCGGTCTGAACCCGAGTTCGGTTGCTCCCCCCTCCCCCTGCCCCCGCTGGACTGTGTTCATACTAGTATAATATTTGAGTCCGAAGCGCGGTTCGCTTGCGTCATCAAGCCAGCAGCTGTTTACCCCGTTGCTTGGTAACGACAGTGCAGGAGAAGGCGGCAAATGCAAATGTTTGTTTTGTTTATAAAGCTTTGGTACATAACGGCACTTGCGTCTGTCTTACGAATGTACTGAAAATGCTCTAAAGAACGTTGAAAGCGAACATAAATGAGATGTAGGCCTACAGCTCTCTGCTTGCAGCGCGTCAGTCACGCTCATCAGGAAAGTGAGTGAAACAAACACACATTTTCATCAAATAATTTGACATTAAAAGCGGTTCTCTTCTGCGATTTGGTACGATTGCGTTCACATAAGCAGTTAACCGTACCAGAGTTCACATGAAGCGTACCCCAGACCACCGTTTTTAAGCGGACTCGGGTACAGTTCGTGGGTGCGCATCCGAGTACGGAAGACACCGTTCACATCACCCAAACAAACTGAACTCTGACGTCAATCGAACCCGGGTGCGCACCAAAAGTGCTAGTGAAAGTACTCTAAATGCACTGGACACACATTTAATAAAAGCTGCTTTTTTTTCTCTCTCTAAAATCTAGGTCACGGTTTTCTTAGTATAGATATTTACAAACATTTCATTTTTTTATAATTGTTAAAGCACCTTCTATGCATTCATGTTGTCTTGCTTTCTTTAGAATAAATATAAATTATCACTTGTTTCACACTGTTTAGAGAGTGAGTTTTGTAAAGCTGTGTACAGTACAGGATCTAAAACGTTAGTTTTTGCCATGCTTGCCAATTTCTTACTGACCATGAAACTATTTTGTACTACTTTTATTATTTTTTCTACCCATTACAGTGGCATTATTATTGCTGTTTTTTCCCTTTTATATTAGTTTTTTCTTGTTTTTGCTTGTCCTAATATTGTTCCTCACATTTTTTTTTTTTTTTTTTTTGTGAGAGATATTCTATAGCAAATGTACTTCTCGTGACCGAAATAAACTTCTGATGGTAAAGATTTAAAATATGCAATATGTTGCAGTTCCTAATCAAGTTATGGCCAACTTTACATTTTACTTGTTTATTTTACGTGCTCAGCAAATGATCATTTTGGTCATATCTATCTATATATTGGCTCTATAACGTACAATAACATTTTCGTCCATATCCTTTCCATCCAGTTAGTTGTTTGTTTACCTTTACTACTCCCTTTAAGCCACTTCCTCAGTGACATCATCAACCAGGAAGTGACATCATTCTGGAGAGACAACAACAACTAAACATGAGTAAGTATTAGCGATGGATTTATGACTTTATGTTTGATTTAACATTTTTATGTTTTGTTGGGTTAGTTGGTTTATCTCACTCTGAATTATTCTATCCTGTCTGATAATTTTAATTATGTCTGATAAAAATTGAAATTACTTTGAAGTTAACATCTTAATGTAAGTTAGGTAAGCTCAGTAAAAGCAAAAACTAACCCTGTAAAACTTGTCAGTTCTCCTACATTTCCACAAATAATGTAAGTGGGAGTTTATTTCCATGTCATATATCTCCTGTGTTTCAATGTTTCCAAACAAACTGTTTGGGGTGTAGTTTGGATTATTTCGTTCTCTGTTCAGAATTCCTGTGTTTTTGTCACGTATTCCCGGTAATGCTCTTAAATCATCTTCGACAGTAGGAGCTGAGTAGGAACAGTAGTTGAGATTTAACCTGAGGCATGTTCAGAAAAAGCCATGAGGGCCGCGCTGTAGCGCAGCAGTGATTGATGGCCAGCCTTGTTTGCCAGAGGATGGAAGCAGGTCTATCTCTCTCCACTTCAGAAAGGTGTGAACTGACAGCAGGAGACTTCAGAGAAAAAGGGAGAGAGCGAGAGAGCATCCCTCAATCCTATGACCTGAAAGTGTCACCTCTTGGTGTTGAATACGAGACAGGAACAGGTGAAGAGTTATGTGTTATATGGGTTTGACTTACCTCACCACACTGCCTTTACCAATTCAGCAACTGTAGATGGAAAGAGTGGGAGGGAAACTCAATAAAGCCCTGTACTGTATTTCTGATAGGACAGAGATTGAGCGCCTCAAGGACTTCATCAGCACTATTGAGTAATTAAACACTTGCGGATCAAAGCTGTTGAAGGGAACAAATCCTGAGTGGACCGCAATGAATCCCCCTCAATCCAACCTTGGACGGGTGTCCTCATGCACTCATTGGCCCTTTGGGCTTTGCACTTTGTAATACATCTGCCATTAAGCCCACAAACAGAAGTTGCGATGCATTGCAAGTGCATAGTGCAGTTGTACATACTTGTGGTAACAAACCTCAGTGCTCAAGAGGGTTCTGACTACTATACTCAACTGCTGCTCCACTGTAGTTAAAAAATATTTTTATATATTTAATAACGTATGAAGTGTTGTACAGGTGGGAGATTTCGAAACAATGTTTCCTGAAACTTTGAAACTTTTGCAAACTCTTTGTTTTAAATTGGTGGTTCGGAGCACATGATAAATGATTTCAGCAAACAGGGCTTCATTACGTCAACTGACAGTGGAACAACACACTGACAGTGTCAACCTGTTTGCAAATTTGCCTCTTGTACATTCCTGTGTATCTTAATATTTAAGACTACAGTTTAGTTTCATGCACATTATTTTTCATTCTATATTTAATTCTACAGTTATACATCTTTTTTATATTTCATTCTTATATTTATATTGTTTACTTTTATTTCATTCTTTCATAGCTATAGTTATGTATATTTTCATCTGTGTTGTTTTCTTGAGTAACTGCACTGTCCAGGGAGCAGACCTGACTCACCTTTCACTGCTGGTTATATATGCTCTATATAATTGTTTATGTGACGAATAAATAATCTTGAATCTTGAAAACTGTTTCAAACCTTGGTTTCGAAATTTTTCAATGGTTCTTTGCTAGAGAGCAGTGCCTAACCAATGAACCATGGCCTAATATATTGTTTTAGCAGATTTCTTGCCAGCTTTATGATGTGGATTCACTGTAAATGAATTTTAATAA